>NC_081406.1:47079214-47331714 GCF_030272615.1 Cryptomeria japonica | reverse complement strand
TGTAGCTAAATTGCCTAATAATTTCTTGAGGTAGTGAGTCAAAGGCAACTACCTTCTAAGGAGATTACTGGATGCTGTGAGTTGGAGGATTATTAATTATAATTACTGAATCTCTTTAGCAGGTCCTTATATCTTTCTCTGAGGTAGTGAACCTTTTCAACAAGTCCTTTAGGGAGAAGTGTGCTTCCTTAGGTAGTGAGACTTGGAACAAATTATAATACTTGTTCATATATTTGTTATAAGTATCACTATGGTTTTTCCCTTATTGGGTTTTCCAAGTAAATCTGGTGTTTAATTGTGCATTGATGTTCATTACTTTATCTTTAATTGTTGCTAATTGTGTAAGGCTTTTAATTTGAATTGTGCTAATGGATTTGAGTTTTGAAAATATTTATTCAGCCCCCCCTCTTAGTATTTAGTGTTTTCAACAAAATTATTGTCATTGATTTAGATGACTTGGTATTTTCAAGAAAAAGAGAAGAAGATGCCTACCATTTGGAGAGTATTTTGCATCATTGTCATTATTAGGGCATCTCATTAAATCTAAAGAAATCCATCTTTGGAATAATAGGAGGTAAATTGCTAGGGCATATCATGTATACAAATCTATCCTAAACGAATCAAGGCCATACAATAGTTATCCTTACCTTCCAATAAATCCAATGTTAGGTCTTTCTTTAGCCAAATTATTTTTCTAAGAAGGTTTGTACCAGATTTCTAAGAAATAACAAAGACCATTATGGATATGATGAAGGGGAATATCACCTTCAACTAGATAGAATATGATAATAAATCTTTTAATGAAATTAAATCTTCGATATATGGTGCCTCGACATTGACTTATCTAGATTTTACCAAGAAATTTAACATATATTGTTATGCTTCTAAGATAAATTTATCCTCTATTTTGACTTAGTACAATAAAGATAAAATATAATCACCTATTGCATGAGTGTTTCTTTGAAAAAGTGCGAGTTTAAATATTGTAATATAGATAAACATGCATATGTTATGGTCAAAGTGGTAAAAAAGTTCAAGTATTAGATTTTGAATTCTCATTCTACATTTTTTGTACCTAACACAGTTATCAAGACTATTCTCACATGACAAGAGATAGGATTAAACAACAAAGCCTCATGGATTGCTAATGTACAAGAATATGGTACCGATATTAAACCCACCAATCTTGTAAAAGGAAGAGGCTTGTATAAACTGATGGTAAAAAATGAAATGAATGAATTGGAAGAAAAATATTTGAATGTACCCCTTGATAACTCAATGATGAACCACTAGTACCAAACTGGTACTGAGAGGGGGGGGGGGTGAATCAGTACAGACACAAATACAGTCCAAAAACTGGTTTGACAACAAACACTCACAATGATTGATAAACAGAGATACCGGTAAAACAGAGTGCAACCGGTAGCATCCAAAATAACTCAATCAGTCATGAACCGGTCACTTACTAAGCTTTTCACTTAGCTCAATACCACATTATCATAATATTCTCATGCATGAACTAGTAGACCTAACCATCAAATCTTCACAACAGTGAGTTCAATATGTTTTATAGACAGGCATAAAACATAGAAACTTCATGTGCATAACAGATAAAACAAAGCATCACAAGACAAAAGCATTTCTCATGACACACATATTTTTCACGTGGAAACCCAACTGGGAAAAACCACGGTGGGGATGAATACCCACAAGCTGATTTTTGAACTCTTTAGAAGTCCGCTCTATTAGGAACCTTGTCTAGTTAAGAACATTACAATAGGTTCTGGTAGGAACCAATCCTGTTAGGGATCACCCGGTTAAGGGATACCCGGTTAAGGGTTAAACCCGGTAGGGTCACCTTTTTAGAGGATTTTAAGAACTCAATAGCTAAAAGGATCTCCTAAGCTTCTCTAGCTTCTCAGAACTCATTAGCTTTGAGTTACTCGGTTAAGGGATTTACAGCAAGCTGGTTAAGACCACCCGATTTAAGGGATTTTGAATCAAGCCAGTTAAGGCTACCGTGTTAGGGGATTTTGCAACTGTTGAAGTGGTTAGAGATCAACAGGTATTACAATGATCTGTTAACAGTACTTAATACTAATATAGATCCATTTAGGCTCCTCTTTTTCTTCTGCACATACACTTTGCGGGTATCTCTTTTCTCCTATGGTCTGGCAAGAATCTTGTATCACTTTCGTTGGATACACACTCACAACTTTTTGCCAACAACTTTAGACAGAAACCTAACATTGACCTTATAGGGAACATACAGGTCGGTAGCAAAAACCCTAAACCCTAAACCTGTTAGGTTGAGCAATTCAAATGGTTCGATCCTGACCGTTGAAACATACTGCATTAAATGCACCAGTATTGAGTCGATCTCAAGACATTCTCCATCGTCCATTATCCACCATTTTCATGGCGGTTGATAACCCATCATGCGTTATCACCATTTGACAGATTTCGCACATTCCCGAGGTAGATAGGAATAGTCTTCTTCATGCAAGATCCTTCACGCGCATAGAGCTTACGTGGCAACACGATATGTCCTCCATCATACTACTAACTCATCACACAAAGGTCACCGATTGAGTCACACAGACTTGAGATACTCCAACCGGAAACCCCAAAGTGGAAGTTGCCTTACCAACTGGTAGTCATACAGTGCTTCCATGTGCCGATTCACTTTGAACAAATGTGCCGCTTCACTTTGGCATATACTGGTTCACATAATGCCAACAATCTCCCCCTTTGGAATTGATGGAAATATACAAAAGATATCTTCTCTGCTTCACATCTTCTCCCCATTTGCTGCAGATATCTTTTCACTTCACTTCTTCTCCCCCTTTGACAACAATGCCAAAGTGGAGGTACAATCACCCCTGTTTCCTTATGCTGCTCCCCCTGAGGAGTAGCATCCTTAAACACACCAATCAACCAAAGATTTGTCTATCCAGTACCTGACTGATGTGGAACAACCACTTTTAGTTCACCTCATGAAGCGGCAATACCCCTAATTCACCTCTCAAATGCACAAATGGTGTCTTTGGGAGAGGCTTGGTGAATATGTCTGCTAACTGCTCCTTACTAGACACATGCTCTAGTGCAATCTCTTTATTTTGAACCTTTTCCCTCAAGAAATGATACTTAAGCTCAAAATGCTTGGTTCTAGAATGTAAAACCAGATTCTTTGATATATTGATAGCACTTGTGTTATCACAGAATATACTTACCGATTCAGGTACAGGGATCTTGAAGCCTTCCAGTACATGCTTCATCCAGATTGTCTGAATACAGTTCATGAAAGCTGCAACATACTCTACTTCCACTATAGATTGAGAGATGCAACTCTATTTTTTACTCATCCATGAGACCAGTCTACCACCGAGAAAGAATGCACCACCAGTTGTGCTCTTTCGGTCATCCACATTACCGGCCCAATCAACATCTGTGAATACTTTCAGATTGAAATTATTGCTGTATGGGTACCACAATCCATAGTCAATTGTCCCCTTCAGATACCTAAGAATCCTCTTGACTACACTCAAGTGAGATTCTCTTGGACTCTTCTGGAACCTTGCAGTGATGCCAACTGCATGTGCAATATCCGGTCTGCTATGCACTACATAGTGCAACTTACCAATCATTGATCGGTATTCCTTCTCATCAACTAGTGCGGAATCATCTTCCTTTGTCAATTTGCAACCGGTCACCATCGATGTACCAACCGGTTTGCTATCTTCCATGCCAAAAGTCTTCAACACCTCTTTGACATATTTGGACTGAGTGATGAAGATTCCATCTTTCATCTGCTAGATCTATAGTCCAATAAAGAACTTAATCTCCCCTATGAGTGACATTTCAAACTCTTTCTTCATCTCATTAGCAAACTCATGACTCATCTTGTCATCTCCACCAAAGATGATGTCATCAACAAAGACTTCACAGATCAGGATCTGATCTTCTTCAGACTTCAAGTAGATATTACTATCCTCACTTGTTCTCTCAAATCCAATCTTCATAAGATGGGAATGTAGGCACTCATACCATGCCCTAGGTGCTTGCTTTAGACCATATAATGCTTTGTGTAGCCTACATACCATGTCACTATCTTCAGATAGGGTTAACCCATTTGGTTGCTCAATATATACCTCCTCTTTAAGTACACCATTTAGGAATGCAGATTTTACATCCATTTGATACACCCTGAATCTCTTAAAAGCTGCATATGCAAGAAGCATACGAACTCCTTCCAATCTGGCTACAGGAGCAAAGGTTTCCCCATAGTCTTCACCTTCTTCTTGAGCATATCCTTTGCATACCAGTCTGGCTTTATTCCTAATCACTGTGCCATCCTCATTTAACTTATTTCTAAACACCCATTTGGTGCCAATGACATTCTTATGCTCTGGTCTGGGTACCAAGGACCATGTACCATTTTTCTCTATTTGGTCAAGTTCTTCTTCCATTGCCTTGATCTAGTCTTCATCATTATGAGTCTCTTTGAATGATTAAGGCTCAAATTCAGAGATCATGCATAAGTTTTCTATGATCTTTCTTCTGGTAAGGATTCCTACATCCTTATCACCTATGATCTGCTTGGGATCATGATTCAACTTGACATACCGAGGAATGGTCTTAATTGGTTCTTCTTTCTTTTCTTCTTCATCTTTATCTTCATCAGTATCAACATTCACCAGTTCAGGAACACTATTACTGGTACTCGCTTGACTGACAACTGGTTCCCAGAAGGTTGCAACCGGTTCATTTACAACTTGCTCATTGCCAGTTTTCTTAGTCTTCTCAGAGGATTCATCAACTCTTACATTGATGCTTTCCATAATTCTTTGAGTCCTATTGTTGTAGCACTTGAAAGCTTTACTCTTGGTGGAATATCCTAGAAATATTCCTTCATCACATTTAGCTTCAAATTTGCCCTGATATTCACTCCTCTTGATGTAACATTTTCTACCAAAGACTTTAAAATAATTTACCATAGGGGTCTTACCGGTCCAATACTCATAAGGAGTTTTATCCTTGCCCTTTTTGATGAGTACCCGGTTCATAGTGTAAACTGCAGTGCTCACCGCTTCTCTCCAAAAGGTGTAAGCAACCTTCCCTTGGATCAACATAGTTCTAGCTGCTTCAACCACAGTTCGGTTATTTCTCTCTGCTAGGCCATTCTACTGTGGAGTCCGGGGGGCAGACAGCTGTCTCTTGATGCCAAATTCTTCACAGTACTTGTTGAATTCACTGGAAGTGAATTCGCCTCCTTGATCAGTTCTGAGACACTTGATCCTTTTACCGTTTTCCTTTTCCACTAATGCTCTGAAAGCTTTAAATTTCCCAAAAGCTTCAGACTTGTCTTTCAAGAATGTGACCCACATCATTCTTGAGCAGTCATCAGTGAGAATCATGAAGTACCTATCACCCTGCACACTTCTAGTTTTCATAGGACCACATAAATCAGTATGCACAAGATCAAGCAAGTTGTCAGTAGTGAAAGTTTTACCTTTAAAAGTTGAGGAAGACATTTTCCCCAATTGACATTCTCTACACAAGGTATTATCTGGTTTGCTCAGCATCAACAACCCTCTAACTGCCTTGATCTTACTAGCCTTCACAATGTTGTCAAAGTTCACATGGCAGAATCTCCTATGCCATATCCAGCTATCATCAAGCTTAGCCATAAGACATGTACTTATATTAGCATTTAGATGAAATAGGTTACCTTTAGTTTGCATGCCGGTGGCTACCAATTTACCATCTTTACCTTTGATTCTGCAAACTCCATTCTTGAATTGCAGAGCGAGTCCACTGTCATTTAACTGGGCAACACTTAGAAGGTTGTGTCTGAGACCATCAACCCAATACACATTGTCAGCACTACTCTTTCCATTCAAGGAGATGGACCCTCTGCCTTTGACCATGCATGGTGCATCATTGCCAAAGCAAACCACACCACCATCATACTCTTCTAATGATAGAAACTTGCTCCGGTCACCAGTCATATGGTGAGAGCAGACACTGTCAATGATCCACTCATTGGAATCATCAAACCGGGAGACAAGAGCCTTCTTATCTGTCACATCTTCCTTTACAGCAATGAACACAATGTCTTCATTTTCTTCATCTTCAGATTCCTCATCCGTGACACCTTCATCAACTGCCACAAAACAATTTCTCTGATTTCCTCCTTTGAATTTCTTGAACCTTTTCGGTTTGTCCTTGTTGTCACTATTAGGACAGTTCATAGCAATATGTCCTATCCGATTGCAGGAGAAACATTTTAAAGGTAGTTTACCTTTGTATTTACCAGTTCCTTTTGGGAATCTCCTAGCCAAAAGAGCTTCAAATTCCATCAGAAACTCTTCATCCTTCATCTCTCTGTTCTGACCTGGTTCCCCATTAGTGCTAGCCTCTTTTCCTTTTCTAGTTGATATAGCAGAAGCTTTAAAAGCTGATTCTGACTTTTGAACACTACCATCAAAGCTATTTAGCTCATAGGCTGTCAACTTGGCTATGATGGAGTCCAAGGATGCCTTAGACTTGTCTATTGATCTCAGCTCTTGAATAGCAACAACCCTTATTGCATAGACAGGCAACAGGGATCTTAGGACTTTACTTACCACAGTGGAATCTTCTATTTTGCCACCTACACTTTTTATTTCTCCAACAACTATTTTGATTCTTATTCCATATTGCCGAATGGTCTCTCCTTCAATCATTCTCTTGTCTTCAAACTTTCCTCTCAAGCTCTCTTCCTTAGCTTGTTTTACATGCTCATCACCACCATAGATATTTTCAAGAGCATCCCATACTTCTTTGGGATTTGCCTTGTCCTGAACATCAATAAACTCAATGTCAGATAGACTACTGATGAGGGCTTCCATGACTTGCCCATTTTCTTGTATCTCTCTTTTTTGGTCATCGGTGAGAGTACCGGTAGGAACAACATATACATTTTCAACATAACTCCAGTGTTGAACACCCATACTTTTTATGAATATCTTCATCCTATCTTTCCATATACCAAAGTTTTCCCTGTTGAACTTTGGACCTTCCCTCTTCATCATTTGGCTAGGATCTTTTCCTCAAGCGGTTAAGCTTACAACACAGAGGACCTGGAGGGCTCTGATACCAATTGATAACTCAATGATGAACCACTAGTACCAAATCGGTACTGAGAGGGGGGGGGTGAATCAGTACAGACACAAATACAGTCCAAAAATCGGTTTGACAACAAACACTCACAATGACTGATAAACAGAGATACCGGTAAAACAAAGTGCAACCGGTAGCATCCAGAATAACTCAATCAGTCATGAACCAGTCACTTACTAAGATTTTCACTTAGCTCAATACCACATTATCATAATATTCTCATGCATGAACTAGTAGACCTAACCATCAAATCTTCACAATAGTGAGTTCAATATGTTTTATAGATAGGCATAAAACATAGAAACTTCATGTGCATAATAGATAAAACAAAGCATCACAAGACAAAAGCATTTCTCATGACACACATATTTTTCATGTGGAAACCCAACTCAAAAAAACCACGGTGGGGATGAATACCCACAAGCTTCTTTTTGAACTCTTTAGAAGTCCGCTCTGTTAGGAGCCTTGTCTGGTTAAGAACATTACAATAGGTTCTGGTAGGAACCGATCCTGTTAGGGATCACCCGGTTAAGGGTTAAACCCGGTAGGGTCACCTTGTTAGAGGATTTTAAGAACTCAATAGCTGAAAGGATCTCCTAAGCTTCTCTAGCTTCTCAGAACTCATTAGCTTTGAGTTACTCGGTTAAGGGATTTACAGCAAGCTGGTTAAGACCACCCGATTTAAGGGATTTTGAATCAAGCCAGTTAAGGCTACCTTGTTAGGGGATTTTGCAACTGTTGAAGTGGTTAGAGATCAACAGTATTACAATGATTTGTTAACAGTACTTAATACTAATATAGATCCATTTAGGCTCCTCTTTTTCTTCTGCACATACACTTTGCAAGTATCTCTTTTCTCCTATGGTCTAGCAAGAATCTTGTATCACTTTCATTGGATACACACTCACAAATTTTTGCCAACAACTTTAGACAAAAACCTAACATTGACCTTATAGGGAACATACAGGTCGGTAGCAAAAACCCTAAACCCTAAACTTGTTAGGTTGAGCAATTCAAATGGTTCGATCCTGACTGTTGAAACATACTGCATTGAATGCACCAGTTTGGAGTCGATCTAAAGACATTCTCCATCATCCATTATCCACCGTTTTCATGGCAGCTGATAACCCATCACGCGTTATCACTATTTGACAGATTTTACACATTCCCGAGGTAGATAGGAATAGTCTTCTTCATGCAAGATCCTTCACGCGCACAGAGCTTACGTGGCAACATGATCTGTCCTCCATCATACTACTAACTCATCACACAAAGATCACTGATTGAGTCACACAGACTTGAGATACTCCAACCAAAAACCCTGAAGTGGAAGCTGACTTACCAACCGGTAGTCATATAGTGCTTCCATGTGTCGGTTCCCATAACTGCATGCTGGTTCACTTTGAACAAATGTGCCACTTCACTTTGGCATATACTGGTTCACACATATGCTGACATCTCTTTCTTCACTTATCTCATGTGCCGGTTCACACTATGTCTCATATTGACATCAATGACAACATACAATATCATTATGTCTTCATGCCAGTTTACATAAGGTGCATGCCGGTTCACATAATGCCAACACCCCTTGTTCTTTTTGTTGGAATGACAAATGAATGGATCTCCAATATTTCCTACAAGTTATTAATATGGAGAACATCCTACACTTTTATCCCTAAAGGGAAAGAGAATGATTAAATTAAAGGTGACCAAATATATAATTTAGGTAATAATTTTTACAAGATTGGAATTGATGGTACTTTTATAAGATGTGTAGACAAAAAATTACAAAAGAGATTACTTTAGTGCTTCTACAATGAAGCCTATGAGGGTCATTTATCTTGTTTACTAGCATTCAAGACTCTTAGGAATTATTTCTATTGGCGTTGTATGTTCAAGGATACAAATGAGTGTGTCAAAAAGTGTGAATAATGCAAACAATTTAAAGGGAACTTCAACTTCTTGCCTTGCCACTAAAACAAGTAGTAAATATGGAACCATTTAAAATAGTGGGATCTCCTTATTTTAGTTTTGCAAATATTCACATTTTGTTTATGATGAATTATTTTACAAATTGGGTGGAAGTAATTAATGTGAAGCAAACAACCTTAGAGGTGGTATGTAATTTCATTAAAGAGAATATTCTCATGAGGTTTGACATTTCCCACAAAAACGTGATGAATACTGCTCTTCTTAAGAAACATCTACATTTTGTTATAAATATGAGTTTATCTTAGCTCACATGTTTAATTATTATCTTCAAAGGAATGGTCAAGTAGAGGCCAATAACAAGTATATCACTACAATTATTTTCAAGTTGGTTAAGGAAAATCAAAGAAGCTGGCATAAGAAGCTATTTAACACATTGTGGGCGAATAAGATAACCAAGAAGAGAGTGATTTGGATGTCTCTATTTGAGTTTCCTTATGGAGCTCAAGCTAAACTTCCAATTCCCTTGAAACTTTCATCTTTGCATCTTCAAAATTTATTCAAAGACTATGAGTTTAGAGAATCATTGGAGAAAATAATTTTATATTTGACTAAGATAGAGGGATAAAGGGAGTCAATGGTGGAGATGATAAAAGAACACCAAACTTGAGTAGAGAAATAGTTTTACAAAAATACCAAATGAAGGAAACTAATTAGTGATTTTTTGTTATTGTAGGATAAGCAAAATAAAACAAAAGGAAACCATGATAAGTTTGAATTTTTGTGGAAAGGGCCATCTAGATAAAAAAAAAGAATTGAGAAGAAAATTCATTTTACTTGGCCTATTTGGATGGTACTCATTTTAGCCTTCCCTATAGTGGGTAACATTTGAAGATTTATAATTAGTGAATGTTACGATTGATGATAGTCCCAAAGATACTAAGAGGGGGGGGGGGGGGGGGTGTGGGGGGGGTGAATTAGTATCTAACCGGTTAACAAAATTTCTGACCTTATTAAGTATTTTGCATTCCAAAACAATGTACCAGAAAACAAGAATTAATGTAGTAAATATGAATAATAAAGACAACATAGAAAGAACACCATAACACAAGATGTTTAACGAGGAAACCCTGTGTGGAAAAAATCTTGGTGGGATTTGTGACCCACAATATTCACTCACTGGCCAATGAAAGAATATTACTTACAAGAGGGGCCTGCACATGCAAGAAGGCCAACTGCCTAGAGCTCAGTGCTCAAATATAAAAGGAAGTCTCATTGACTTACAAAATGGATTATGAAAATCCAATATAATGTATTGCTACAAAACAACATCTGCTATGCCAGGTTCAGTACTAGTTTAAGCTCATACAATAAACATCCCTTCAACAAAATCTGCCTTAATATTCTCTCTACATATCCATCATATATATCCTCTATCATGTATATCTCTCAAAATGATCTACAAGATCTCATACTTATATATGATTCTTATTACAATATGCCATGTCAACTTACAAAAATATATTACAATTAAATACAAAGTATAATAATCAAAATCCTGTCGGCTGAGATGCCAGTAAACATTATTGTCGCTGTCGGTGAAGTGTATGCTGGTGCCGGTGCCAGTGCCAGTGCCAGTGCCTGAAGATATCCACAAGGTTGCCAGTAAGTTTCCATCAATGACAACACCTTCAATCACCTTCAATTCTCATTGGAGTGTGCAATGCCAACAATCTCCCCCTTTGGCATTGATGTCAACACTCATGCGAAAAATCCAAAACTGAAGTCCAAAAATCTTACCAAAACTGTGTGCTCCCCCTGAGTAGATGATCTCTTCTGCAAGTCATTTTTCTTAGTTCTACTACTCCCCCTTTGACATCAATGACAAAGGTTGTCAAAAATCTATCAAATGAGTGCAGTTTTCAGCTAGAACCTTGTAAACGGTTGGTTACGATTTGGAATAAGTCTGCCAAGACCAAGTTCAAACTCTGAGTAAACCTGTTGCTATCCTTAAAAGCTGCCTATGTTCTCTGAATTGTACCAGTGAGATGATAAATTTTCTCTTCCGGTGTCTTCTGCCCTTGAATAAGTGCCTCAGAGATCTCTTTCCATAGAGAGATGAGGTTATCCAACTTTGGACTGAGTCTGCATTTAAGCTCTTTTGCTTTTCCCTTTAACCTTTCTTTTTCCTTCTCTAACTTCTCAAGTTTCTCTTCAAATCCAGAAATTTATTGCTCAATAACTGATATTGGTTCAGATGAACCAGTGATATTGTCAGCTATGTCATTAATTTCCTTTTGCACTTTTCTGATTTCCTTATCGATATCCACTGTCAAAAGATTAGTCTTATAGGTGTCTTTGTACAGTTCCTTGAACTCTATAATGTTGGCATTATAACAGACAAAGGGGGAGATTGTTGGCATTTCAATAAGGATATTGAGAAGGTTGTTGATAATTATGGATATAACTGATCAAGGATGTTTACTGTCTTAATATTATTATTTTGTCATTGATGTCAAGAAATTGATTTTCTAATTCAGTATGATGTTGCCATATCTTAAGAAGTATGATTTGATGAGTATAAAGATGTCAATAAAAGACACATAAAGAATGTGATGAATAAGGGGAGGAATAAGTTATTCAATGGGCAGCTATTACCGAGTTAGACAATGATGAGATCATGATGTTTAGATTGTTTTGATATCCTACATATGTTGTTGATTGTAAGGTTAATACTATACTATGTTACCGAGCAAAGAACCTAGTCGGTAAACCCTAAGGAACCTAGTTGGTAAACCCTAAGGTTATCGCTATCAGTTAATGAAGGCAAAATGTCTACCAAGTGAAGTTTAGTATTTACCGAGTTGCAACCGAGTAGTAACAAAATGCATTGAATGAATAAAAGCATTATTTAATGAAGGAAGCTGATGAGTTGGAACTGATTAAATGATTGGTATGCCGTGCATGAAATTTGTTAAAGAATCTATGGTCAGGAAAATCGACAGGAAGATCTACAGCTCAGATTGAACCGCAATACCCTAGCACAAGTTCCAAGGCAGGGTAAAACATTTTCAGATCGAAGGATACATTGAACCTAGTCAAGTTTGAAGATTTGATGGCTATGATTGATCATGGGATATGTGATCAAGGAGATTAAGCAGTTGGTGAATTGTTTATAAATAAGGAACTATTGATAAACAATGTATGCAAGCAAGTGTATGCACAAGGATGCTACATAGTGATTACCAAGCACAGAAGCTTGAAGACCTGTTTGAATAACAGAGTATAGAGCCTAGCAGATGGACAAGATAAGTCCTATTGTATTGAGAAAATAAGAATCTGCTTTAGCATTTTTAGATGTGAAGTTGTAGATAGATTTTTATTACTATTATTTTGTAAAGTGACAGAAAATCTCTTAACCGAGTGGACTTAACAGTCTTATTTGTAAAACCCTCTAGCAAGGTGACATTCTGATTGAGTGTTTGAAATCCTTTAACAAGGTCACTTCTAACAAGGTGAAGATCCTAATAGATCTGAGGGAAATCCCTTAACTGGGTCACATCTAGCAATGTGCTTGTAATCTTTAACAGGATTTTCTTTTAACCGAGCATACTTTAGAAGAGTATATTTCTTAGTGGGTCCGAAATCCCATAGTGGTTTTTCCCTATTTGGGTTTCCACATTAAATCTGGAGTTATAAATTTTATGATGTTTATATGCTTTTGAGTTTGCATGTTTAGCAGTTTTGGTTATATTACTGAAGTATATGTTACCGAGGTTGAATCTGTTGTTTTTATGGAAGATTAAGGTTGTATGATTCACCCCCCTCTCTCATCTTATTAGCTTGGCATCTGTACTTAACATTAAGTATCAGAACTATCACATAATTGTTTTGTTCAGTGCCGGTAAGAGGGTATCAATATGTTCCATACACTTATTTATTGTTTCTCCAAAGAATTTCTCTTTTTCCTTGTCTATTTTTTCTTTAAATGTTTCTTCATTTATTGGATCTACAGTCAGTATATTGTCGATGATGTATTTAGACAATGTGTCTAACTGACTCAAAGAATCCTTATTATCTACATTACACTTGGGTGCAATCAATTTAAGAAAGGGTATTGTGTCATTTATAGCCTTATAAGCCAATGCATTACAATCAGTAATTTTCTTAATAGAATCTAAGAGTACTTCAGTCACATTGGTTGGTTTGAATTCTGTCATAGAAGTACTGGATGACTATCCAATTACCTTCACAATCTTAGTGCTGCTGGTAGGAGCAATTAATTTGCTTGCCTTGACCTCAGGAGGGTTAGTTTGTGTCTGCATTTCTATTAGTAAAGGTTTAGGCTTCTCAGTAGATGCCGGGGGCACTGTCTCTGTGTGTACCTGTTTCTCAACCTGTTTCTCTGCTTGTTTCTCTGCCTGTTTCATAGTGTTGTCAGCCGGTTTTTCTAATGGTTTTTCAGTGGTATCCACTACTGGTTTCTCTTTCTATTTTCCTGCATTGTCCATTACCGATGACTCAGTTGGTGTCTCTTTATTCTCTATTGCTGGTATCTCTGACTCTATTGGTTTCTCAATGCTTGCATCAATAGTATTGTCAGTAACCATGCCACTAACCAAGTGATCAATTGTATGCTCAGTTTGTTTAGCTTGAATCCCAATCTCAATATTATCAGCCGGTTGCTCAGTAGCAACATCATTTTTCTTTTCCTCTATTCTTTCTTTGTCAACTACAATATTAACCTCCTAAGTGTCTATGTTCATAGTATACAAAATTTCAGACTCAGGGTTTGTATCCTCATGTGGTGTTTCCATATTCTTGGTAGCCAGTGTACTATCAAACTGTACCGGTGGAGTAATTGATGGTGGTGGTAGGTTATCAGACACTTTTATATTTGGTATTCCACCTACCTTTCCTTTTCCTTTGTCCTTTTGATATACCTTGAAAGTTTTAGGTCTATTAAGTTCTTCTTGTTTTTCTTTCTCAACAAAGAAAATATCCCATTTGTCAGCTGTCCCTTCTGAAATTTCATTAACCCTACCGACCATTAGACTTACATGTCGGTGTCCATTTGAAAAGACTGTTCTGTTTGCTTCATTGATCAACTCATCAATTTCCTCAACTGATTTTAGAGGATGTACAACAAGTAGTTTCCCAAATTTGATTTTCTTGTCAAGTTCCATAATAGCTAGCCTTTTAGTAGCTAGCCACCTATATAAATCACTAGGCAAATCATCTAGAACCTCTATTAAAACTTTCTTATAAATATCAAGGTGTAAGATGATGCTATTCTCTATACTTTCTTTCTCCTCATCGGTAAATGTATCATATAATCTTCTAACATTAGATAAGTTTCCATCATCTGTTATCTCATTTAGTAGGTTATCTAGTGGTGGTATAACCTGTTTTGCTTTCTCTTTCTAAGTGTCAGCTTCGTAGCTGGTGGCCTCACTACTTGTTGCTTTTTCCTTGTTGTCTTGGTTTTCTTTGGAGGAGGAGAGGGTACCAGTGAGGGTTTTCTCTTCCTATCAACTCTTTTGAATTCTGCAGGGATTTCACTTTCCGAGGATGTGCCAACCGGTGAGAGATGAGCCTCCGGTTGTAGTCCTTCTAAGTCACTTTCCTTGATACCAGTGATATTCATTATGTTTTCCTTTATTTCTTTGACCTAGTTGGTTGCACTTCTGATGTATTTTTCTCTTCTCTTCCTTTATTTAAGTGTTTGCGCACCACTCTCTATTGATTGTACATTTCCAAAAACCTTTTCTTCCGGTTCTATAGGGGCTGCTAGTAGGGCTTTGGCATATGTTTCAATTATGTTTACATCAGCCTCATATCCCATTTCTGTCACCCAAATAGTTCTAGGAAGAACTACTTCCATCCAGATTTCATCTTTCTTAATTACAAAACAAATTTCTTTTTCATATTTATCTACAATTCTTTGTGGTAACCTTTCCCTTGTTTTCATTTTTTCTTTAAATGCTTGGAAATACTCAGTAATGTTGTTATCCTTATCTATCTCCATACCGGTGAAGATATCTAATAGTTGTCTGCCTACCGATATGTCATAACCAAAGTCTTTCTTGCCTATACCAGGAACCTCTTTTGTAAGATATAGCATTAAGCATACAAGAAGATTGCCAAAATGGAAAGTACCTTTCTTATCTCCTTTGATTTTCTTTAGGTTGTCAATCGACTCATCCTTCAACCACTCACATACATCTATCTTAGCATCAATGTTGACCATATCATATGCACTTTTAATACATAGACTGGAAACTGAGTTCAGTCAGTTTGCATGTGTGGTTTTGTATCCTAAGATCATGCTTATAAATCTGACATTCTCATCCTTTACGTCATTAACTCTCAGAGATCTGATGTCATAGGTTGCACCTATTAAAGTCATCACTGTGTTATGAGGAACCTTCTTAGTTTTATTTGGCCTGCTACCGGTGGAGGGTAAACCAGTCACTTCCCTAACTGCTTCCTTAGTGATTTTACAAATAGAGTCTAGCCAAAATAATTCACCATGAACTCTGCTAAGCACGATCCTTACTACTTCCTTAGGAAATTCTGAGATGTCAAGGATTTCCACAAAACCTAAATTTTCAATAACCTTATGTTCGGGTTTCACAACTCCACTTTCATCACAAATAACATTTTTATATATTTTCATGATTTCCTCTGAGCCTAATTCCTCAATGTGGCAAAGAATATATATTCTAGGGTCTTCTGCATATGCAACTCCTTTAGGGGTTTTTGAAAAAGAACCTAGGGTATCATCCTATTTTGCGACTTCGGGGATAATCTTGAAAATGGGCCTAGGGTGTTTAATTACTTCTATAATAGTAGGATTTGCAATGAATTCTGGAACATAGGAGGAAGCCATTGATAAATACCTTAATTTTTCTGATAGGTTTGGATGCTTGAAAGAACTTTCTTCACTTCTTGCTTTGGATGCCTTCGCTCAGGTTTTTTCACGCTCTTTGAAAGTTTGAATGCTCGGTGAATGAAAAAGAGGGAAAAACACTGATTTATAATGTCTTTTCCTTCAACAACCACAATAAATTCCTGTCGGTTAAGTGAAACTTAACACATCTGCCGATAAAGAAGTTCATCTCCTTACCATCAACTGAGGGTAAACTTGCATGTTTTTCAACTTGTTGCCATACCCTCAAAAGGTTTTAGTTCTGTTGGATGAAGAATCTCCTGCCGGTGGAGTAAAACTCTATTCTACTGGTGAAGGAATACTCTCATCAACATTCTGATCTATCTTTCTAATCCATTGTCTTGAAAATTCTTGCTTTACCTCATCAACCTTCTCTTTGCCTTTCAAATTAGATCCTTTATTATTTGTTGGTGAGGTCTTGCTTCTACAAAATTTTGCAATATGTTCAATCTTGTTACAAGCATAACAAGTCACATTGTTTTTCTGAATACCCTTTCCATATCCTATGTCGGTTTGTGTTCTGCATTGATTAGATAAGTGTTCAAATTTTCCACAAACATAACATCTCACATTCATTCTGCAATTTTTTGAATTATGACCAATTTTGTTGCATTTGGAACATTGACCGGTGGGTGCATTAATGTTCTGATTGTTTGTAGATCTACACTGATTTGCTCTATGACCATATTTGTTACAGTTAAAGCATTTCCCATTGAATTTGTAGGCATTAGGTTGTCTTACCGGTGTACTATGATCATGATTGTTTGCAGTACCAAAACTTTCACCAACTTCAAATCCAAGTCCATTAGTGTCTCCATTTGGTTTCTAACTTTTCAGCATACCATCAATTTCTTCTGAACTTTTCTTGAATTTCTCTTTGTGTTGATTTGCAGTAGCCAACTCATTTTCCAAAAATTCCTTCTGTCTCATAAGTTCAGTTTTATCATGTTCCATGTGAATCAGATCTATCTTCAACATATCATTTTCATGACCGAGTCTTAGATTTTCATTTCCAGCATCATTAAGTCTCATAGTCAAGTCATTTTCATTCTTCTTTTTGTCTTCAATGTCTTTACAAAATCTCATAGTCATGTCTTGCATTTCATTCCTCATGGTCATGTTTTCTTGCCTCATCTTTCTTACAATCTCATTAAGAGTTTCCTTTTCATCATCATCACTCTGCATCTTTTCATAAAGTTCTCTTCTTTTGTTTCTAGCAATAGTGATATTTTCTTGAAGTCCTTGAATGAATTCCTGTGTAGTCCTCAGATCATCTTCAAGTTTGATATTCTTCAACTTTTCTACATCAAAGTCTGCAAGAGTTGCTTCCAATTGCTTTCTCAAATTTTCCATCTGTACCGGTTTCAGAATCTCCCTCAAGCTATTAGGCTTTTGAAAATATACGACTAGGCTCTGATACAATTTGTTAGGATTGATGATAGTCCCAAAGATACTGATAGGGGGGGGGGGGTTGAATCAGTATCTAATCGGTTAACAAAATTTCTGACCTTATTAAGTATTTTGCATTCCAAAACAATGTACTGGTAAACAAAAATTAATGCAGTAAAAATGAACAGTAAAGACAACATAGAAAGAACACCATAACACAAGATGTTTAACGAGGAAACTCGGTGTGGGAAAAACCTCAGTGGGATTTGTGACCCACAATATTCACTCACTAGCCAATGAATGGATATTACTTACAAGAGGGGCTTGCACATGCAGGAAGGCCAACTGCCTAGAGCTCACTGCTCAAATTCAAAAGGAAGTCTCAGTGACTTACAAAATGGATTATGAGAATCCAATATAATGTACTGCTACAAAACAACATCTTCTATGCTAGGTTCAGTACCAGTTTAAGCTTATACAATAACCATAAGCCCTTCAACAAAATCTGCCTTAATATTCGCTCTACATATCCATCATATCTATCCTCTATCATGTATATCTCTCAAAATGATCTACAAGATCTCATACTTATATATGAGTCTTATTACAATATGCCATGTCGGCTTACAAAAAGATATTACAATTAAATACAAATTATAATAACCAAAATCTTGTTAGCTGAGATGTCGGTAAACATTATTGTCACTATTGGTGAAGTGTCTACCGATGCCGGTGCCAGTGCCTGAAGATGTCCACAAGGTTTCCGGTAAGTTGCCATCAATGACAACATGTTCAATCACCTTCAATTCTCATTGGAGTGTGCAATGCCAACTATGAAATGGGTTGTAATTTGTACATAGGTTAATTAGGAGTTTTTGGGTTTGTTTTATTTTCGGTTTAGTTTACATGTTGGTCATTTGGCCCTTTATTTTTGTGTCTTTCATTTATTGAGTTGTATTTCCCATCCTTTATTCATGACTCTATTGCCCAATCGATAATGCACTGATCCTTCAAAAAGATCCAAAGTTCATCTTGCATCCTTCGTAATCCTCATCCCTAGATTAGAGTAAATTGTCCCTTTTTGATACATGTCCAATTTAAAAATGTTCTCATCAAAATCTTTCATTGGTTTGTTCCTAAATATAAATCAATCATGCATTTTTGGTACATAAATTATTTTCTCAATCAAAAAGTCATTCGAAAAATATTGCCACAAATCATTTGCACTAATATTTCACACAATGCGACTAGCTTCTAGATCAAAATTCCTTCATGGTTGTGAGATATTAAAACTTCACTTTTCCATCATACTGTTTAAGAAAAATCAACAATTTTGTAAAGGTTGGAATAAAATGGTCTAGCAAGGACATTTTAGATGTTCTTATACACAATATTTCAAGGTTTTATGAACAAATATTGATTGAGGTGAAATTTATGCTTCATCCTCCATTTTCTCATTGGTGAATTTATTGAGTATGAACATTCATCAAAATAAAAGTAGAATAAGCTAAATTGATGATTATAAAAATAGAGATCAAATTCTTTTTTTTCTCCATAATAAAATTTTTATTTAAATAAAAAGATGTTGCAATGTTTAATGTTAAACAAATATTTTCCTACATGAGTCATAAATGACAAGTAGTCTTTCTCCTCTAAAAATATAATTTCCATCTGTAGTGTACCAAAAATCTATAGAGCCCATGGCATGTGCAATCTATTGGAAACAACAATGAAGGAAAAATGAGAGGGTGGTGGAGGGTGGGGGTGAATCAGGTTTCACTGGATCTACAAAATTAATCACAAAAAATAGATTTGACAAACTACAACAATAACAAAGGTAAATAAATAGATAGCACAACACATAACACCAAGGTTTTGACATGGAAAACCCGCTTAAGGAAAAAACCACGGTGGAAACCTACCCACAATAAGATGATACTATGCAGTAGTACGTGAAAATATTACAATGGGGAATGCACATGCATTCAGTCATAATGCCCAAAGCTCACTGCTCAAAAGATATTGACCCGAAAGGATACAACTCTCAAGGAAGTCGCACTAAATAACAACAAGATTCATACTACAATTCGAAAGAAATGAACTAAAAGAATAGCATCTTCAAATGCCTAATTATAGTTCTGATTAAGAACATTTGTTTTCTCTGCAACACCAATCTGTACTCAATACCTCAAACTGAAAGATGAATCCTTGTTCACACATATACCACTCTCTGAGAATGCAGACACAACCTTGATACATAAATTGCATGATAATATCACCTATTTATACAATTCACTAACCTTGACAACAAGGTTGACTCAACTCATAATTACAAAATTACATCACATGATACAAAGATCAACCACCAGACCAATATAATGATTTACATGACATAACATGGACCTAAACCAAATTACCAAATGCTCATCATCATCGGTAATTACACCAAGATCAACTGGAAGACACTACACCACTAGGAAAACCATATAAGATGAAGAACAACACTGAATCAATAAAATCACCAAAAAATTGCACAACAATCAATGCAGATCATCGAAACAATTAGGAAACACCAACAAGCACGTTAGAAACATCAGCAATATCTAGCAACAACTGCACCAACATCACTTATCAAATCTTCATCAATCAACATTTGAACCTCAAGAATACTCAAACAATAGTAACTGTCATGAAGAAAAGATAACTTGCGAAGCACCAAATCATGAACCATCTAAAATGAAGATACACAAGATCATCCCAAACAATCTCCTAAAATATCTGATGATTTGATGAATCAATAAGGATCCAGACAACTACTGAGAGGGGGGGGGGTGAACCAGTAGATAGAAAACTGACTAAAATTCACCTAACTCAGAAACCAACTCATAAATCAATCACTGAACTAAATGGTTCAAACATTGAGCAATAAACTGCAACTACACTGTCAAGTTTACCGATTGACTCACATAACAAAATAACAGTGTAACAGATGTGAAGCTCTCAAACTATTTAACCAAAACATCAAAACACTTTACTAACATTAGTAAAAGCATTATTGAGATCAGATCTAGTCATATTAACATATCTAAGTGGATTTATCAGTTAAGTAAATTAACAATATCAAAACATAACCACAAAAACCATTCACCATAACACAAGTGTTTATACATAGAAAACCCAACTGGAAAAAACCATGGTGAGATGGGACTCACAAGTTAACTATCTACAGAAATAGTTAGCTGATTGGTTTGATGATATGATGAAAGAATAAGGATCCAGTAGAATGCTGAGAGGGGGGGGGGTGAATCAGTAAACTCAAAAAGTGATAATAAACTCCCAATCTCAAAATAAACTTATCAACAAATAACTCTATCAAGATAATGTCTCAAAGATTACCAACATCAATCAATCATCAACCGGTTTGACTGTTATACCAACTTAACACTAAACAACTTCAATCTTGTAAATGTCAACAATGCTTAATCAAATATCAACATATTCATCTCTCATGCTTCTAGTTATCATGCCTTATCACAATAGTTAAGTAGTTAATCAAGTCAACAAATAAGATCATAACCACAAAAGCATTCACCACTAGACACAAACATTTATACGTGGGAAACCCAAATAGGTAAAAACCACGATGAGATGAGACTCACAAGGATAGCTATCTGAACTCTTCTGAAGTTCACTCTGTTAGGAGCCAATCCTGTTAAAGCTTTACAATAAGTCTTGTTAAGAACTAATTCCGGTTAGGAATCACACGGTTAAGGGATTTACAAATATGCCTTGATGAAAAGCACAATACCTTGTTAGGAGTAACCTCGTTGGAGGATTTGAGAATCCAATCTAATGGACCACCTTGTTAGAGGTGTAGACGTCTAAAAATGGTCAACGCTTACAGAGTCATACTTTAACATTTGCGCATTGCCTTATTTTTAGGGTTCTTACGTCGCATTAACATTTCTTGTATGTTGCGCACTTGGTCTTTATCATTTGCAAGCATTGAGTCATTTTTCTACATTCCTCATTTTTCTACATTCCTCATTTTTCTCACTTTCGAATTTGGTCTTGTCGATAACAATCTTCAGTCATGATTTTGGTCGATCTTATCCTGTCTTATCAATGTGCGTGCTCATGTATCATCATTTTGGACATCGTCAATCCTAATCGATGATAGAATTAGGGTTTTGTCCTCTTGTCAATCTTATAATTTTGTGATTGATTTGTCATCGATCCTTGTCCTCTTGTCAATCTTGTCATTTTGCGATCGATTTGTCATCGATCCTTGTCCTCTCCTTAGTCTCATCATTTTGCGATCGATTGGTCATTGATCTTTGTCCTTTTCAATCATGTCAATTTGGATCAATTAGTCATTGTTCCTCGTCAGTTGGCGCCTATCAATTTGATCTCTTTATCAATCTTGGTCAATTTGTCAACCAATTTTAATCATTTATCAACATTGGTCCTTTGTCAGTCAGAATCATGATCAAATCGACCTTGCATCAATTATCTTTTGTCAAGACCTAATTGTCGTCCTTGCATTTCTAATTCATCTTCTAGGGTTTTATGATTTATTCATTTAATCTTGTTTATCATTTTCCCTCTAGGTTAAATAATTTATTTATTTATCCTAAGTCTTCTTGTCATAATTAAATATTTATTTAATTGGCTAATTAATCCCCCCTCTTTTTGTGAATTAATTAATGAATGAAAAATTATTAATTAATTTACCTAATTTTCATCAATTTCTAATTTCCTAATTTCCAATTCATCTAATTTTCTATTTTCTCCTATTTTTCTAATATTTCCCCTAATTTCATGGGAATGACATAGCAATTTGTCATAATTTGTCAATCAATCAATCTTGCATAGAAAGTGTCAATCTTGTCATAATTTGTCATATTTGTCATTCTTGATTTGAAATTTCCTTTCAAATCTCTTCATGCTAATCTTGTCATCCCTCCAATTTGTCTATAAATTGGATGAATTTCTTCAATCAAGGATCCCAATTAATTACATTTTCGAATCGAATTAATCACATTTTCAGAGAATCAATCATGCTTCTAGTATCCTTATGCTGCCATTTCATCTTGCTTTCATACTATGCCTTTGCATTTGTAGGTGAGATCCACAAACAAAGCAATTTGAAGGAGAAAGAAGGACAATGGATAATTATGGAAGAGATATTCGCGTTTGTGATGGTTTGCATTTGATTTGAATGTCTTGTTTTCATATCTCTATTGAATGTTTTTAGGATTGTTATCATTGCAATCTAGTTTTTGTGATTGAGCTAGTCTAATTTGTCTATTGCTTTGATGAATTCCAATTTCCTATCTACAAGAGGATTTAATAAGTAACCAAGCTTGTTAGAGCTTACCTGGTTAGGGGATTTTGATTTCTGTTATAATTGCTAGAAAACAACAGGTTTACTTGATATGTCTGCATAGCACTACATCTGCTTGATCAGATCCTTCATAAGCTTCAATCTGCCTTTACACAAACTGTAGATCCATCCACCGGTTTGGCAACCACACACACAACTAATTTCTGCCAACTTTGCCAACACTATTTACAAACAACTTCATCGACCTTAAATACAAATCAACTAGGTCGGTAACACAACAAATACCTAATTCTCATCGAGATTACAAACAAGTCGGTACAATCTTGACCGTTAGAAATCATAACAATCTCTTCACATTAATCAAGCAAATTCCAACTGCTCCATGATCACCGCTTCATCAAACTTGTAACTCATCACACGCTATGCATTTGTTTCCAAGATAACAAATGTGCCAAACCAATATGAACTTATCCTCATACAATCATCACACGTGTCTCCATCATTACCGCTCAACAAAAACCAACAAACTTGATCGGTTAGGGTTTTAGACAAAACAACTGGTAGGGTTTACTGGTTTACATAACATAAAAATGTTTAACCTTATATAAAAGTTCATCTTACAAACTACCATATACTAGTTTACAACATCTTCCACAAAGTTTATCATACTAGTTACAAGAAAAAAACAATATCAACAGTAACATCAACAATATTATGAATATCATTCACTGGTTCAATTGATATTAATGACAACATATAATTAATGCAATCTATATGCAAAATGCTAACAATCTAAAAATACCAACAATCTCCCCCTTTGGCATTTATGACAATACAAATATCAACGCCTCTGATTGTTGTTGTGATTGGTGAATAGGAATCCTAGTTTACATTATGAAGTATTCAGCATGCTCTGTTTGTCTTCAGTCTATCACTGGTTTACCAAATCAGACACATAATTCTTCTCCTCCTTTGACAACAATGCCAAAAAGAAAATTAAAATATGTAATATCAAAATCTCACTGTGCATCAACATACTACAACTTGATGCTCTCCCTGTGGAATATATCCACTCCTTCATCAATCCATGTAAAGTTCTACAAGTGGTTCCGAGACTGATGCAATCAACATCATGCTAAACTGACTTCATGAAGAGGGACAAGCCCCAATTGACTTCTAAGATACTCAAAAGTGGTCTTAGGCAGAGGTTTGGTAAAGAGATCTGCAAGATGCTCTTGGGTAGAAACATGCTCTAAGATAACATCTTTACTTTGAACTTTCTCCCTCAAAAAGTGATACTTCAATTCAATGGGCTTAGTCTTAGCATGCTAAACATGATTCTTAGAAATATTAATTGCACTCGTATTATCACACAAAATCTTGATAGGTTCTGAGATCTTCATCTTAAAACCTTCCAAAATGTGTCTCATCCAAATAGCTTGTATGCAATTCATATAAGCTGCTACATACTCAATTTTAGTAGTAGATTGTGAAGTACAACTCTATTTTTTACTACTCCATGAAACTAGCCTTCCTCCTAAAAAGAATTCTCCGCTGGAAGTACTTTTCCGATCATTAATATTTCCTCCCCAATCAGTATTAGTGTATGCCTTCAAATCAAATTTTCCACCATATGGATACCATAACCCATAGTCAACTATATCTTTCAGATATCTAAATATTTTCTTGGTTGCTATCAGATGTGCTTCCTTTGGATTTTTTTGAAATCTAGCAACAATACCAACTGCATGAGCAATATCCGGTCGACTGTAAACAACATAATGTAATTTGCCAATCATTGACTTGTACTCCTCATCCACAAACTTAGATGCATCTTCCTTGGATAATTTACAACCTGTAATCATTGGAGTTCCAATAGGTTTATAGTCAGTCATGCCAAAAGTCTTCAAAACTTCTTTCACATACTTGGATTGAGTAATGAAAATACCATTCTTCATCTGCTATTTCTGCAAGCCTATGAATTTTTTTATTTCCCCTACTAATGACATCTCAAACTCATTCTTCATTTCATTTACAAAGTTGTTGCTCATGACATCATTACCTCCAAATATAATGTCATCAACAAATACTTCACTAACCAGTATTTTATCTCCTTCAGACTTGAGATAAATGTTGTTGTCATCACTGGTTCTTGCAAAGCCTATCTTCATCAAATGTGTATGAAGCCTTTCATACCATGCTCCGGGTGCCTGCTTTAATCCATACAAAGCTTTATGCAATTTTTATACCATGTCTTCTTTGTCTGTCAATGCGTAACCATTAGGTTGTTCTATATATACTCTTCTTCCAATACGTCATTCAGAAATGCAGACTTGACATTCATTTAGTATACCTTGAACTTCTTATGAGCTGCAAATGGAAGTAATGTTCTTACTCCTTCTAGTCTTTCTACTGGTGCAAAAGTTTCTCCATAATCCTCTCCTTCTTCTTGTGCATAACCTTTGCATACTAATCTTGCCTCATTTAACTTGTTTCTGAACACCCATTTAGTACCTATGACATTCTTGTTTACCAGTTAGGGTACCAGGGTCCAAGTGTTGTTTTTCTCAATCTGATCCAATTCCTCTTCCATTGCTTTCACCCAATGATCATCACCAAATGCCTCCTTAGAACTTCTAGGTTCAAAGGTGGAGATCATGCAAGAGTTCTCTCTAACTCTTCTTCTAGTAAGTACTCCAACATCCTTATCCCCAATAATTTGCTTAGGACTGTGATTCAGTCTCAAATTTCTAGGAATAACATGATCATTCTCCTCAGGTTCAGCTTCTTCATCATCTTCTTCCTCTGAAATTATTTGTTCTGATTGAACAAGTACATCAGGATTTGCTTTACCAGTTTCAGGTTCTAAAAGCAAAATGCAAGGATCTTCATCCTTTTTCTCTAAAATGGTTGCTTCTAAAACTTCAGGACATTCATCTACATGAACATCAACACTCTCAACAATTCCCTGAGTCCAGTTATTGAAACATTTGTAGGCCTTACTCTTGGTGGAATAGCCAAGAAATATGCCTTCATCACTCTTAGCTTCAAACTTGCCAATGTAATCACCTATTTTGATAAAACATTTACTACCAAAGATCTTGAAATAACTAACATTAGGTGACCTTTCATAGCAATACTCATAAGGTGTCTTGTCCTTACCTTTTTTCAATAGAACCCGGTTCATTGTGGAGACTGTTGTACTTACAACTTCTCTCCAAAATTTTTTTGTCACACCTCCTTGTATCAACATAGTTCTAGCTACTTCAACCACTTACTGGTTGTTTCTTTCTGCTATAGTATTCTGTTGTGGTGTCCTTGGTGCAGAAAGCTACCGCTTGATACCATTATCATTACAATACTTAGTGCTTTGCAGAAGTGAATTCACTGCCTCGATCTGTTCTCAAACATTTAATCTTTTTGCCACTCTCTTTCTCTGCTAAGGCCCTGAATGCCTTGAATTTACCAAAAGATTCATTCTTTTCTTTCAAGAATATGACCCACATCATCCTTGAATAGTCATCAGTGAAGATCATGAAATATCTATCACTTGAAATGCTTCTAGTTCTTATTGGTCCACATAGATCCGTATGAACCAAATCTAACAAATGCTCTACTGAGAAAGACTTTCTGTTGAAGGTAGAAGAAGTCATCTTCCCTAACGGACATTCTTTACAAAGAGCACTAGCTGGTTTGTCTATCTGAGGTAGACCTCTTACTGTCTTAGACTTACTCACTTTAACAATATTGTCAAAATTTATGTGACAAAATCTTCTATGTCAAATCCAGCTATCATCTATTTTTGCAATCAAACAATTGCTAACTTTTGGAACAAGATGAAATAGATTACCTCTGGTCTATTTACTAGTTACAATCAATTCACCTTTGTTGTCAAATATTTTGTACATGCCATTTCTAAATTCTAGTGGGTATCCTTTATCATTTAGCTGTGATACACTTAGAAGATAATTCTTAAGATCTTCAACCCAATAGACATCATCAGCACTGCTCTTCCCATTAAGAGAAATAACTCCTTACCTTTAACCATAAAGGGTGAGTCACTGCCAAATCTGACAACACCTCCATCAAATTCCTTCAAGGAAAGAAATTTTCTCCAATCACCAGTCATGTGATGTGAACAATCACTATCAATGATCCAATCATTAGAGTTATCCACACTCGATACTAGAGCCTTCTGATTAGATGTTTCTTCCTTAATAGACACAAACACAATATCTTTATTAGCATCATCATCAGATTCATCATCAATAATACCACTATCAATAGCTACAAGATAATCTCTCTTTCCTTTGCCCTTATACTTCTTAAATTTGTCTCTCTGGTATTCATTTTCACTATTAGGGAAATTAGCTACTGTATAACCAATCTTATTGCAAGAAAATCATTTCAACGGTAGCTTACTTCTATATTTACCAGTGCCTCTAGGCAGTCATTTTGCCAACAATACTTCAAGCTCCACTACACTATCTTCATCATCAACATCTCTGCTAGATCTAGATTCATAGGTATGGCCAGTATCTCTACTTCTTCTCATAGATGGGTTAGAGACAGAAGCTCTGAATGCATATTTTTATTTTTGTACACTACCATCATAGCCATTTATCTCAAAAGAAGTAAGTTTGCCAATAATAGAGTTAAGAGTTACCTTAGTCTTGTCAATGGATTTCAGCTCCTAAATACCTGCAACTCGAATAACATAGACTGGTAACAGGGTTCTCAGTACTATACTGACAATTGTGGTTGTATATACCTAAAAAATTGTCTGAAGATAATTAATTAAATAAGTAATTATTTAATTAATCCCCCTTCCTAATTTAATTGAATTTATTAGGCAATTTGATTAAATTCTCCCTTTCATCTACTTATTAATAAATCTAAGGATTTATTCATTAAGTTCATTTCAATAGTCCCCTTTGATTAATTAATTCAAATTAATTAATCTTCCCCCCCATTTCAATCAATTCTTCTAATCCCCTAATTAATTAAAACAAATCAATTTATGAGTTGTTGAGAATTAATTAGTCTTTTCCTATTATTTGAATTTTTAAATTCAAATTACCCACATGCCTCCTAACTTCTAACCACCTAACCTTGGGTTTAACCAAACCTATCCTATCTTACACATTCTAATCTCCTTCTCCTAACCTCCTATGGTGTGGATATTCTTCCCTTGAGACACATGGCACTTTGGCCACATGTCTCCTCTCTTGGACACTTACCCTTTTATGAGAAAGGATCCTTGACACTTGTCACAATAGAAGTTTCCCTTCCTCCAACGTCTTCTCCAACCTCCTCCAATTTCACCCTTGATATCTTCACACTCAATCTTGATTGTCGATTCTTGCCACCTCACCCCTGGCCTTGGAAATCCTATAAATATCCCCTATTTTAGAGCACAAAGGATCCCATCTCATTATCAATTTATGAATTGTTACTATAGGCATATCATTTGAGCATTGTTGTTATAGGCAATTGCATCTTAGATTTAGCTTAATTTGATCATTTTCTAGCATAATTATTGAATCATGTAGCTTAATCAATTTCTTTTCTATCTTAATTGCATCATTATCATAACTTAATCATGCATATCATTAGCTTAATTAGTCTCTTGGATCAATCTAGCATAATCAATCTCATCTTTGCATATCATTATCATTCTGAATCCTCCATCTAGGTGTAGTCAAGTCATTGGGATTGCTTATCCAGACTCGCATCTCTTAGGAGGTGATAGGTCGCTTTGTCATGGTTCATCTTTGATTTGCTACTTATTTTCTAACCATGCTTGTAATGATCTATTAATTTTTTGTGTTGTAGTTGCAGGTATCACACTTCACAGGCATGACATTTTGGCGCCCACCATGGGGCTGAAAATCTCAATTTTGGCCTATTAGCATCATCAAATTCCCAATTTAGCAGGTTTCTAGTCGGGTTTGATTCATAATTTTGTACGAGTTCCCTTTCTTCCTCATACGAATTCCTTTGTGTCCTTGTACGAGCAGGTGAGAATTGTTGTACAAAATTTTGCTTCTGTGTTTTCAAAACAGATTACATTTTAGGGTTGTCATGTTTCAATTTGATTATTACCAATGCTAACCCTAGTTTGTTTGTGAGTTTTTTGGCAACCTAACTGGTTTTTGTAGGACGTTTTTTGAAGATTACACTTGTCAAATCTTCATTTCATCCAAACATCATGACTACCAATGTATCTATTTTATAGGTTGCCTAGGAGGACTCAACCAAACTTTATGTCTTCTTTAAATTTTCTAGGCACACTTGTTTTTGCTAAAGGGAATGAACAAACATGTATTGTGTTTTGATGATAAGTGAGTATTCTCTCACCTTTCTTAGGTGATCAGAAATCCAGACTCATCTTTTGCTTTCAATAGTGCATATCTTTAGTAGGCCTACCCTCCCAAGGAGCCTATAAGGCCAAATCCATTAAGGTCGGTGAGAGGGGAATGACACAAGTGGGAATTCCTAACACCAAGTACTCCAACCCACTATAAAATAAACATGATTTGATGAAAATGAAGTCAATGACAGTGCTCGAGAATAGCTCTCCTCCGCACCTTCGGGTATATCAAACCTTGGTTTTCAAGGCTGGGAGACCTCTTAATTGAGTTTATACCCCGACGTGCTGAATGGATCCCTTACTAGTTTTGATTAAAATTAGAAGCTACCTGATTCGCCTTCGAAAGGGGGATAATCTTTGTGCAAGAGAGATAGTAACTCTCCCAAGACACTTTCCATATCGTGCCCCCATTAGCATTTGGAGTCGGATAATATGGCATTGAGAATCCATTGCGTGAGACTCAGCGACCGTATTTTGATTAGCTATTGGGTGTGTACCTAAGTTTGGAAGCAAAGGTTTTCTCTCTTATCCAACTTCCTTAGGTAGGGTACTGTGCTTGAGGTCACTTATCATATCACGTGTTTGTTGTCTCTTCATCCCTAAAATAGAAAATCAAAAATATAAAAACTGGAAAACAAAAACAAAAAATCAAACTTCATTAATCAAAAATCTGTCCAAACAAAGTTTTTGTCTCTATTTTATCCTCTGTCATATGAGTTTGTTAGTTTTTCATACGAGGCATCTATTTTATCATCCGGTCTAGTGAGAATTGTCATATGAGTCATCTTAGCAGAAAATTTTGTGTTATCTTTTATCATCTGGCCCAATGGGAATTATCGTATGAATCAGCTTAGCAGAGAATTTTGTGTCATCAATTGTAATCTGGTTCTGTGAGAAAGATCGTACGCATTTATGTCTTTTTTCGTGTGAGATTTCTAGTTTGTCGTATGAGCCTGTCTAAATTGTCGTTCGGGGCTATATAATCTATCGTACGAATTTATGTCTCTGTCTGTCCAAAACTATCTTCTTGCATGTCTTTTTCAGATCTGTCATATTTGCTTGGTCAGTTTATAGTGTGCATAAACACCTGATATCTGTCATTCCATGCTTAGGTTATCTCCTTGGTTCACTTGGTCAAGTTATCATCTGTCAAATTGGATTCTAGAAATAGACACCTCAAGATTTTCAAGTATTCTGCTTCAACAAGTTCAAGATCTAACATCTCAAAGTGCATTATCACCCTCTTTGATAAACTAATCACTCAAAACATAGTTTCTCATCCTCTATCATGAAACTACAACGTTTGATTAGGACAATCTTGTCCCACATTGTAGGATATATCGTTCCTATTGGACTTGGTTCTTATCAAAATCATCATCATTGCACTCCAAAACTGAAGATCGAAAAATTTGCAAACTTTTAAACAGTTGAGTCATATTTTTCATGTCATATCACTCTATCACATTTACATTGACATTTCATCACTTATAAAAACAACTTTTGGACAATCAAATCCTAGCAAAGATCTAACACACATGTATGCCCATTTTAACCAGGGCTTAGAGATGAAAGATCACGGAGATGAAAAATCAAAACATTGGAAATAACTGAAGATTATAGAACCATGGAACACAAAGATGAAATACAAGTTGAAGAGGAAATAATAGAACAACATGTCAGAGACATCAAAAAAATCCTCAATTCGATAAATTTATACATAAAATATTGGAGGGAGAAAAAGAAAAATATTTCCTAATGTTAGCAAAATCTAGTGCTACAGTCCCCCAAGATTTTGATGTGAACAAATTGACACAAAAGAGAAGTGACCCCCCTAATAACGAACAATATGAGGATATTTTTGGTCTCAAAATTAATGACACACCAATTCTTAGTAACATCAGAACCAATGAGGAAACTTACATTCCAAAAAGGGATGACGTAGAAATTCTAAATAACGTTCAATCCAATGAGGATGCAAGAAGGGGTAGAGATGATACAAGAAGAGATCAAGATCCTCCTAGAATGAAAAATCATGGTTATACAAGAATAAATCATGTTGATAATCCTATCACAACTCTCACACAATAAATACAAACACTCCAAACACAAATTCAAGATATACAAAGAGGAAATGTTAGAAGATACTCACTTCAAGAAATTTGTCCTTATCCATTCAACAAAAATCTAAATATGATACCATTTCCTATAGGTTGTGAAACTCCTAGATACGAAAAATATGATGGAAGCACTGACCCTCAAGATTATATACGAGAATTTTGCATAATGAGTATGGAGTTCACACATGAGGATACCTACTTGATGAGATTATTTATGAAAAGCTTAACTAGACTAGCTATGGAATGGTTCTCCAAACTTCCACCTGGAATCAGATCATTCTCAGAATTGGTGGATAAGTTTGTTTCACAATACTCTTACAATATAAAACATGAATTAACAATGCTAGACCTATGTAATGCCAAACAAAAGGGTGAAGAACCTTTCATAACATTTTTATAGAGATGGAGACAATTAGCTTCATAATGTCCTCGTACAGTGCTAGAGTATGAAAAAATGGACATATTCATTGACAACCTAAATGATCAAATGAGTTATCATCTAAAAATGAAAGGACATCAAATTTTTGGAGAAATGATTGATAATGGAATCAAAATGGAGGAAGCCATGATAAAGAAGGGTGAGTTGAAAATATACAAAGAAGGAGTTCACCCTCCTAAGAACACTAACAACAACAACAATGATAAGCCAAAGTTTTGGAATAGAAATCATAATGTCGTCAATGATGGAATAGATAACAACAATATAAAACCAAAACAACCAGTTTTTAATTTATCCAATCACTCAGTAGTGGCTCAACAAAACAACCATCACAAAAAAGCAACTATCAAAAATTTCTTTTGAAGGCAATTTACAAACATTGGTGAACCCCTTGGGTCAGCACTAAAGACACTTCTCCCAAACAAATTGATTACTTTACTAGAAGAAAGGAACTGCGAACCTCAAGTAAAACCCCTTGGTGGAATGATAACCATTATTGCGATTTTCATTGAAACAAGGGACATCACACATATAATTGCTAGCGGTTGAAACATGTCATCCAAGATTTGATTGATAATGGAGTAATAACTATGGATGGACATACATACAACAAATGAATCTCATACATATTTTAAAACTCTGCTTCCAAACTATGAGAAGGGTGAATCATCAACAATAAATAATAGTAAGGGTAAAGTGAAGATAAAATACGCTCATACATATGATAATGTGGTAAATGTCATTGTAGTTAAATAAAAATAAAATCAAGAACTTGCTCATGCTATCACAAGAAGCAAAGCTAAATTTGTTTTGCCGGGTCGCATAACAAACATGTCATCCACTAAAAAACAATATAATCTAGTGGAGCAATTGTATAAAACATCCGTACAAATATGCATCTTAGAACTTTTAAATCTTTCACCTGCACACAAAGAAGTTATTGAAAGAGCATTAGTAGATACAATAGTGTCTAAAGATCTAGATATAGATCAATTCCAAACCATGGTGGGACACCTCACAACCCCTCACTGCTTATCATTCACCGAAGAAGATGACATGTCCTTGCAACATCCCCATAATGCTCCCTTGCATATTGAAGTCATCATTCATAAGATGCGAGTTAAATGTGTCCTAATAGATGGAAGAGCCGGCTTAAAAATTTGTTCTTTGAGTCTAGTCCGTGCTCTAGGTTATTCAGAAGATGCAGTTGATCCCTGGAAAAATATCACCATTAAAGCCTATGATGAAGAAGAGCGTTCTTCTAAAGGAATTGTGATGTTACCCATAAGAGTGGGACCTTTACAGAAAGACACAGCATGCCAAGTTCTAGACTTGGACTTGTCATACAACATACTCTTGGGAAGACCTTGGATACATGACATACAAGTTGTTCCATCCACATATCATCAGTGCCTAAAGTTTCCCTACAATGGGCGGGAAATCATGATCTTAGCAGATTCAAATCCATTTCAGTATTGTAGTAACCTCAAACCAACTCAAGAAGTCATTGTTCCACATAATAGGGATGCATCATCTTCGAACACACAATCTAAAGAAAAATCATTTTCCTCAATTTTTTCAAGGATGGAAAAACAAATGCAGCTAAGAGACCGAGGGAATGGAGAATATTCAATATCACAATTGCCACTTTCTCCTAAATCCTTTGGAAAACCATCAAACTCTAAAAAACAACCAATTGTGAAACATCTTCCAATATTTGATGGACCATTTGTTAGTGCTGGGACCTTATTAGAGGAAACAAAAGATAAAGATGTACTACAGTGGATATACAAGGACAAAGAAGTTCAACAAAAGATGAACAATGTCCGCATACCTATAGAAAAGTATGGAAAATGATTTAACATTCTCAGAAAAATGGGATACACTGGAACATGTCCTATAGGGAAAAGAAAAGAAGGTATATAAAAACCTATCCAACCTCATACTCAATAGGCTATAGACAAAACATGCTTAGGGTATGGACAAGCTACTCTACTAGAAGACACATCTTTTAGCCAGCAATAAGAGGAATATGAAAACAAACAGGAACAACTTGCAATTTAAAGAGAAGAAACATCAGCTAAGCAACAAGCACAAGCAAACATGAAATGGGAAAAGAAGCAAGCTTAAAATCAACAGGAAAAAACAAACTACAAGCACCTCCCAAGCAGCCTTAAATATCAATCAAAACAAGCATGAACCTAGGACTAATCAAGGAGAACTCATAGCAAGGTTTACAAAACTCAATCTCAGTCTAGAAGAGGTTGAGTATGAAAGAAGAAAAGATACAACAAGAAAAGATGAAGAAACAAATCAAATACTATATGAACAAATCTGTAGATTGCAAGCTACAAGTGAGATAGATTCTAATGAATGGGAATGGGATTCTTATCACTCTGAAGAATCAGATGAAGAAAATTGCTTTGAAGAAGATGTAGGAGTCAATGTTGTTCATACGTATGCAGGGAAAACATTAGGAACTAGCCCACTTGAATTAGAATCACATTCGACTGACTTGGACTTAATCGAGGACAATCAAGAACTCCTTGTGCGAGGTCATTCTGATAAGGGTACCATTCTAGAAATTGATATACATATCAAAAACTTTGCCATATCTATCATGACCCTTGATACCCTTGAAACATCTCAACCTGAGAACCCCTTACCTCTAATCCACCCCAAATTTATTGATTGGGAAAATGAAGGACATACTACCATTGATACATTTCCGAATGACCATGCCATATCCATATATCTTAATGTAATCGAACCCGCAACAACTTTCACCAAGAATTTTAAGAATGCATCTTCTAGTCAAGTGGGTGCCAAATCTCCTAGTCACAAAAAGGAAAATAAAGAAAACAATATCAGGTGTAATGTTGAAAACCATTTCTTGGCAACATTATATCAGAAAAAAGTAAAAATAAATGATATATCTAATAGTGAAAACCTCCTCGAGGTGCTGGAAGATGGGAGATTTGACACTTTACCTGCGCACTATCAAGAAAGGTCATCTATTTTGATCGAACCAACATAGGCAGTTAACATTGGGACAACAAAGCAACCAAAGATCCTACATCCAGCCACTTCTCTGTCAGAAGAAGAAATGCAACAATATATGGAATTCTTCAAATGACAACAAATCAATTTCATCTGGTCATATGCAGACATACTATGGTTGGATCCAGAGCTTATTATGCATCACTTAAATATTAGTCCAGGAGCCAAACCAGTTAAACAAAAATTAAGGAAATGCATCTGCATATTTCTCTTCTAGTCAAAGCAGAACTAAAGAAATTATTGGATATCGGATTCATCAGACCTGTAGCTTATCCTCAATTGATATCCAATATCATTCCTGTTTCCAAACTAGATAAAAGTATTAGAACATGCACAGACTTCAGAGATATTAATAATGCATGTCCAAAGGATGACTTTCCTTTGCCTAACATTGACTACATTGTAGATTTAACTGTTGGACACTCCATGTTTTCTCTAATGGATAGTTTGTCTGGATATAATCAGATTAAAATAACACCTGAAGACCAAGAAAATACAACTTTCACATGCCCATGGGGTACTTTTTGCTAGAACGTCATGCCTTTTGGACTAAAGAACATAGGTTCTACATATCAGAGAGCTATGACAACGATATTCCATGACATGATGCACACATTCATGGAAGATTATGTGGATGACATCTTGGCAAAATCATACAATAGAGAATACCATATAGGAATACTCAAAAAGATCTCTGACAGGTTAGAATAGTATAAGCTACGACTCAATCCTAAGAAATGTGCCTTTGGTGTCACTTTAGGAAAGCTATTGGGATACGTTGTTTCAGCTAGAGGTATCAAAGTAGATCCATCTAAGGTCAAAGAAATCATGGAAATGACATCTCCCAAGAATATAAGTCAACTAAGATCAATCCAAGGTAGACTCCAGTCAATCAGAAGATTTGTTGTTCAATTGGTAGATAAATATCAATCATTTACTCATCTATTACACAAAAATGTTCATTTTAAGTGGTACCATCAATGTGAGGACACATTCAACAAGATCAAGGCATATCTCATGCAAACACCTATCCTAATATCACCAATTCCATGAAAGCCATTATTACTCTATGTATCGATCATCAAAGTATCATTAGGAGTTGTGTTTGCACAATAGGATAATGAAGAAAAAGAATGAGCTATCTACTGAAAATTAAGACACTATCTACTATCTCACTCCATCAAGTTGATAGCTAAAATTGATGCATTGAAGTATTTACTCAGCAAAGCAATACTAAAAGGACGATTAGAAAAATGGATCATGATCCTGAGTGAGTTTGATATTGAGTATGTTGACAAAAAATCTATAAAGGGACAAGTCATTGCAGACCAACTAGCCGAGGCACTGCTTCAGGATAATCGTCCTTTGCAGATTGAATTTCCTAATGTTGATATCCTAATGGTCACAACAAAAACATGGCAATTATACTTTGATGGTTTATATACACAACATGGATTAGGAGCATGTATTCTATTCATCACACCACAAGGTCATACAATTCCAAAATCCTACAAATTAATCTTTCCATGTACCAACAATACAACAGAATATGAAGCTTTGGTTACAGGTATCCAAATGGCTATAGAATGGAACATTACACAACTTCAAGTCTTTGGAGACTCACAGCTCGCCATTAATCAAATCAATGACGATTATCAAACAAAGGATGAAAAGTTAATGCCTTATAAAAAGATGGTTGATGATATCAAGAAATACTTTGTAGAAATAACTTTTCAATAGATTCTAAGGAATGACAACAAAGCAGCAGATGCCATGGCAACACTTGCTTCTCTCCTTCAGACATAGGAAAATCAGCAACGTTATGAATTCCTGGTGGAAGAGATGTTTTACCCTGCTCATAATTGTCCCGATTCCCAAACTTTTTGTCACCTTGTTGGGCATGATTCCTCCCATTATGGCCAAACTTACACATACTTGAAAGATAACACCCTACCTCCCGACTTATCAAAAAACCAAAAAAGAAACTTTATTCGCCAATCCTCCCATTATACTCTTGTCGCAAATACCCTATTTAAACGAGGTCTAGACGATACTCTTTTAAGATGTCTCAAACAAGAAGAATCTGAGAAGGCCTTAAATCAAGTCCATAATGGCATTTGTGGCACTCATTCAAGTGATCGTACACTTTCAAAAAAACTCATACGATTGGGCTATAATTGGCCAACTATGGAACGAAATTCTTTTTAGATAGCTAGAACATGCAAACAATGTCAGATCCATGAGAATTTTATTCATGCACCAGCACAAGAACTTCATGCTTGGGCAACATCTTGGCCTTTCTACCAATGGGGTCTTGATCTAGTAGGAAATATAAATCCTTCTTCATCTAATGGTCACAAATTCATCCTTGTAGCTACAAAATATTTAACAAAATGGATTGAGGTAGTACCTCTCACAAATATCATAGGAAAACAAATTGTTGCATTTATCTTGAATTAAATCATCTGTCGCTATGGAATACCCATGACCATTATCACTGATAATGGGCAACCGTTCAAGAATCAGGATGTACAAGAGCTATGTAAGAAATTCAAGATCCAACATAGATTTTCCACACCCTACTATCCACAAGGGAATGGGCAAGCATAAGCATCAAACAAAACTATTTTGAAAATCCTCAAAAAGATAGTGAATGATGCAGGCAGAGATTGGCATATTCAATTGAACCCTGCTCTATGGACCTACCATACTAGTATCCACACACCAATAGGTGCTACACCTTTCTCTCTTGTTTATGGATCAGAAGAAATACTACCAATAGAAGTGGAGATACTTTATCTGCGAGTATCATTAAAAGGTCTTATCCCAGATGAAGAACAATGAGTGTCTCGATTGTAGGAGTTAGAATTAATCCATGAATGAAGACAAAATGCTTTTGATCATTTAAAGGTATATCAGCAAATAATGTGTCTTTGTTATAGTCATAAGGTCAAACCAAGAACATTTCAAGTTGGGGAACTAGCACTAAAAGAAAATCCACAAAACCAGTTAGATCGAGAAAAGAAAGGAAAGCTTGAATCACAACAGTATTTGGGTCAGGAGCATATTAGCTCTCAACACAGGATAGGGATCAGCTCAAGGAACCCATCAATAGCATGCATCTGAAGAAGTTTTATGTCTAAAAAAGAAGAAAAATCCCAAAACAGTAAAAATGCAGAAAAATCCAAAAACAGTGAAAAAGAGGAAAAATCCAAAAACAGTGAAAAAACAAAAAAATCCAAAAATAGTGAAAAAGCAGAAAAAAAAATCAAATATGAGAAAAAGTGCAATAAAAATAGATGGTGAAAACCTGGCAAACAGGCATTATCTGTCTGCTAGCTCTTCCATCTATTGGTTCATGCATATTTCTGCTTGCATTCTTTTCCATCAGCATTGTTCATATCCATAATAAAGCCTTTGTACATACGTAGGCATCCTGGGTGGCTTCTCACCATGGTTTGGATCATTGGGTATATCATAATAAATTTGTTTCTAGGCTTGGGGAAAAATCCTGCACCTAGCTGGGGGTAAAATTTTTAATCATTTTGAGCTTAATCAAACAGGTAGAACAACAGTCGGGCAACACTTATCACGCAAAAATTGAGACACATCCAACATTGAACATGAGATCAAATTGTCAGCTCTCAAACTATCACAAAGTCAGTCTAAGCACATTACACACTTTTCAATGGATGGTATCTTTTGGATAATGATTTCAGCATGATTGTTCAACTTTCTATCTTGATTTTCACTATCATGATTTCTGAGTGACTCCGGGATGTCTCTGAGTAAAAGGAACAAGGAAGAAGCATGATATTTTTCTTGACTGTTGTCTATAAATTAATCATTAATATGTGCAAATTTGTCTTGGGACATGATCATCGAAATATCATTGAATAAATTTCCGATTTGCGTATTGAAATGGTTAATGTTTATGGTGAAAATAGATACAACAATATTGAAAGACTAAATGAATTCAACCACAAAACCCTAGCCTAACAACAACAAAGATCTACCATAACATATGAAGATTACCTAAGACAATGCAAATCAAATGAAATCACAAAGATTATACCATCACATATCCTATAGGGTTTGAATCTCCATTCTTCCTATCTTCATTGATCTTGCTTGATATATTTGCTCTCAGATTTTATGTGTGCACAAGAGCTCAACAAAGAACAAAAATGTGGTTGCAAGTAGGATCGCATATGAAAGTGCAAAAGTGTAGTGTAGTCGATTGATTAGTCAGGATGCATAGTCAGGGTTTGATAATGATGGAAGCATCTCCTTATATAGAAGACACTATATGAAATGGAGGGATAAGATTGAGAGGTGTAAAAGAGGTCAGCTATGATTAGAGGGTAGGTAGAGAAAATAATAAAATAATGGGAGGATAGGTAGTGTAGGAATTAAGAGATGAATGACATGTGTCATGGGTAGAAAAGGTTAATGAATTAATTAAATAAATAAAGATTTATTTAATTAATAGAAGAAGTGGGATCAATTAAATAAATAAGATATTTATTTAATTTAGGAAAAGGGATAATTTAAATAAATAAATGTATTTATTTAAATGAGAAATAAGGCTAGAAGAGGATAAATGAATTAATTAAATAAATAAAGATTTATTTAATTAATAGAAGAATTAAATAAGATAATGCCCCTCTTTGAGACAATGCGGCTTGTCGTGTTGTTTCAAAGAAGATAAGATGAACTGATACAAAGTTGCCCGAAGATGGGAATGATATTCCCTCTCGAGAGATTGGATGAAAATGTCTAAAAAGATCGTAGACAATCTCTCGATAAGAAAGAATAGCTAAAATGGACTGACCGGATAGGATAGAGTGACAGAGTCACAAGATAATGAAGACTGACTCGGGAAATGAGGGCTAGGTCTAGGGAAGTCTATAAAATAGACCACGAGGGGAATACATCCTCATTGTCATCCACACATCCAAGAGATTAGAGTGTAGAGCGAGAATAGAGTAGCAACAGTCAGCAGTGATGGCATTGGTTCATAGATTCGATCGCGTTCGCCGATTTCAGAGGCCAGTAGATGTAGGAGAGCCGGTAAGTACACAAAACCTCATTGTACTTTGTTGCATTAATTGTTGTCATAAATGCATGCTAGGTAGGGAATTTAATGCGCTTTAGGATAATGTAAAAAAAATGTCAAAAATGTGTAGGCGCGTCTGTGTTGGTGCCAGGTGCGTCTAGGTTGGCTAGGTGCGTCTGCATTTGTGCTAGACGCGTCTATGAATTCAACAACGTCTATGTCAAATGCGAATGCGTCTGCATTGTTCAGGCGCATTTGTGCAATGTGGGCACGTCTGTGCAGGACAGGCGCATCTGTGTAGAGCATAGGCACGTCTATGTATTTCAGGCGTGTCTGTGTAGAGTAGGCGCGTTTGTGCAGTCTGTAATTGCGTTTATGTCTTCTTGGCCAAATCAGCAGTTCTGTGATGAACATACACTATCAATTGGATAAGCCACTGAGAGGATACACTCAATCAGGTCCTCTAGGGAAGACTAAAATAGCAAATAGGGCTAGGATTGACAATTTTATGATAGAACATACGTTGCCAATCAGGAAACTACTCAAGAGGATACACTCAAGTAGAGGCCCTAGGATAGGATAGATCGAGGCACTTTGTGATGAACAATAAGTACCAAGACATAGTACTTTGTGATGAACAAGGAGTACTAATATGAGCAACACTTTGTGATGAACAGGGAGTGCAAATATGAGCAACACTTTGTGATGAACAAGGAGTGCAAATATGAGCAACACTTTGTGATGAACAAGGAGTACAAAAACACGTAGTACTTTGTGATGAATAGTGAGTACCACTAGGATAAAAAGAAGCATTTTGTGATGAACAAGGAATGCCACAAGGATAGAAGCAACACTTTGTGATGAATGGTGAGTGTCACTAGGATAGAAGCAACACTTTGTGATGAACAGTGAGTGCCACTAGGATAGAGTATCATAAGCACTTAGGATAAATAGAAATATTTTGTGATGAACAAGGAATGCCACTTTGACTGACACAGCTGATTTGTTTGATTGTAGGAGTACCTACCTATGCTAGAGTCATGGGAGAGATTCCCATCGACTTAGAGGTTACGACCAGAGCTGACATTTGAGGACAGAGCCACGATTGAGGTTATGGGTCTATGATTTATTTTGTATGTGCCTGAGTTTTGGGCGAACATGGGGTTGCTTACTGCTTTAGCTGAGAGATGGCACTCTGAGACATGCACATTCCATTTTCCAATGGGTGAGATGATAGTCACCTTAGAGGATGTATATAGGACACTGAGGATATCAATCGATGGGGAGTTAGTTCCTTACAATTGAGATGGAGACAAATGCACTGAGATGAATGTTCTAGGATTTGGGATTGGAGATGAGGGCAGGACACATGGCTTGGGACACCATGACACAGACTAGATTGGCACTACTAGCAGTATTGGCAGGAGTGATCAGTGGGTTCCTCTATCCAGATAGGGCTACATGAGGATTGGCCGTGTAGCCATATGTATTTTGACATCATTGTATCATGACTCATAATTTTTTGAGATATATATATATGAGATGATTCATCCTTGTGGTAGCTATATGCATGTGTACCTATGTGATGAGATGTTTCATGATGTATGTTTCTATGTGATGAGATGTTTCATGATGTATGTTTCCATGTGATAGTTATGATATGGATGCAAATATGTACATGATGAAATGCAATATTTTTTTTTGTTCTTTTATATTTTTAATATGTTATGCCAATGCAAATGTGAATGTATGAAATGCAAATGAATATTTACATGATGAAAATATAAAATGTGCTAATATGTGTTGTCAGGATGTGATGCAATTGTAATTGTGACATCTATATGTATGGAGATGATGAGATATGCTAACCTATGATGATGCAGGTGCAACTACATGAAATGCAAATATTTTTGGTGTGTCATTGTACTCAGTCATGTGATAATGGGCTACATGGACTCAGGAAGGATGATGGAGGTCAATCAAGAAAGGGGGATGGAAAATAGAAGATATGAAAGTCAAAGAGCTTCTTGTGCGTTATCATCATTGAGCTTTATTATGGAAAAATAGGTTATAACAATCGCAGCATATGTTTGACCTAGAAAGTCATTGTACATGTTTGCATGGAGATAAGACAGTCACAAACAAGGAATGCCCCAGTTCACACTAGACTCACAACGTCCTCATATCCTTGGACAAGTCATAGCATTACTAAGAGACAATCCACAAATAACAAAATAAAAATAGGTGACGATACCCCATCCTCGCCTTTCTAGTCAAAGACATCCTAGAGATAGAATCTCTAGTCAGAGACATCCTGAAAAAGCTAAAAGACATGTCACCAAAAGATAAAATAAAAAAAGAAAAGCAAGACTCGACACCAAAATCCACTGTAGTCCTCAAGCTTAGTGTCTCTTGTCACTTGTATAAGTCTTATTTGATTGTGGTCACAATGTTTACTTTCACAAAAAGGATAGATAGCATTGATCCATATGTTGTCTGAGTCTGCTGAAAGATTTGATTTGTTGAAGCCTATTGTTGTTGCTGTGTCTCATCTGAAACTAACTTAATCCATGAAATTGATACTTTATTGCAGAGAAGATGAAACTTTATTGCAGATCGACGATGCAGATGTTGCTTTATTGCGGATTGTACACGGATAGACTGAAGAAAAGTGAAAGAAACTATACTCCTCAAAACATGTGATGCTCTAAGTTCCACACCCATCACTAGACGTAGGATTTGCCTTAGCCACAGATAGGAGCTGATTTATTATGGATTGAAACGAGCGAAAAGGAAGGTTTATTATGAATGGTGAACCAATCTTGGGTAGATCAATAACAAGCCATGATGGGATTGGGTAAGTTTATTGTGGATGAATAGGTTGTGAGTGTGTGCAAAGTGAAGTGATGAAACAAAATCTTGAAGGAGGGAGGAGCAATGTCTCTATGCATGGCGCTAGTGACCCATTTTTCACCATGGTACTTGCCCAGGGCGCAACTGAAGTGGTTTTCACCGCTGGACGAAATGTTTTTCTTTACTTTTTTTTGATTTTTTTTTGTATTTTTGATATTTTCTGATTTTTTTGTATTTTTGAATTAGGATACTCTAAAGAGATATGTGTAAAACCTATGAAGGTGCATGCTATTGATAGGATCCTCCAAGGATTCACCCTCTGTGGTTGAGAGTTGATATGCACTAGATCCATATGTTGTTGTTATGATGTAAGGACCAAGCCAGTTTGGTTCATATTTGCCCTTCTTCTCTCTGTCTTGTTGATTTTTAGGATTTTCTTTTAGAACCAAGTCACCTACCTCAAATGTGCAAGGCTTCACTTTATGATTGTAACTGTGACTCATTCGTTGTTGATAAGCCTTGAGATGATTAAAAGTAGTTTGTCTTCGTTCATCCAATAGTTCAAGTTCTTGTAAGCGAGAGACCCTGTAGTCTTCATCACTAATAATGTTTTGCAAAGAGACTCATAAAGAGGGTAACTCAACCTCAATAGGCAAGATAACTTCAGTGCCATAGACAAGTGAATAGGGTGTAGCTCCTGTAGGGGTGTGGATGCTTGTGCGGTAGGCCCAAAGTGTGGGATTAAGTTGGATATGCCAATTACGGCCAGCGTCGTCGACTATCTTTTTCAATATTTTAAGGATTGTTTTATTAGACGCCTTAGCTTGAACGTTACCTTGGGGGTAATATGGTGTGGAGAAACGATGGGTAATATGGAAGCATTCACAGAGTTCACGAACATCCTGATTTTTGAAGGGACGCTCGTTATTGGTGATGATAGAAATAGGAATACCATATCGACAAATGATATAGTTGAGAATGAATGTAGCAATTTGTTTTCCCGTGACTTGCGTGAGAGGCATGGCTTCGATCCATTTTGTGAAATACTCTGTGGCAATGATTATGAATTTATGACCGTTGGAAGATGGAGGGTGAATCTTACCTATGAGATCAAGTCCCCACTGAAAAAAGGGCCAAGGAGTCGCAATTGGTTGAAGTTCTTGTGTTGGCGCATGGATGAGGTCTCCATGAAGTTGACACTACTTACATTTCTTGACAAACTGATATGAGTCTTTTTCCATATTTGGCCAGTAATATCTAGTCCTGATGAGTTTCTTGGCTAAGGTAGGACCACAGATCCCTTCATGTACTTCACGTAATGCAATCTGAGCTTCATTACTTTCTAAACATCTAAGAAGAGTGCCATTTAGACCTCAACGGTATAGGATATCAGCTAAAATGACGTATCGAGAAGATTGGTGAATGAAAGTGCGACGTTGGTTATTGGATAGATCAGGAGGTAGGATATTGTCATGAAGGTATGCGAAAATGGAACCGTATAACTGGGACTCAGGACCAACAACACATATCATCTCAGTAAGAGTGATTTCATATGAGGGAATTAAAAGGTTATCCACCAAGAACTCATAGCGGGTCTCATTCGGTGGTAGATCAATTAGTGAAGCAATTGTAGCCATGGCATCTGCAGCTCGATTCTGCTCTCTTGGTATCTGCTCAAAGTCTAATTTCATGAAATGTTGTTTCAGGTCATCCACCATTCTTTTATAAGGCATTAATTTCTCATCCTTTGTTTGGTAGTCATCAGTTGCCTGACTAATCACAAGTTGAGAGTCCCCAAAAATATGAAGTTCCTGGATCTTCCACTGAACTGCAATCCGTAATCCAGTTTTTAATGCCTCATAGTCCGCTATGTTATTAGTGCAGGGAAATGATAATTGATATGATTTTGGTATAGAATCCCCTTGAGGAGTTATGAAGAGGATGCCAGCTCCTGCCCCATGCTGTGTGTATGAGCTGTCAAAGTATAGTTGCCATGGCTTTGCATGTGACACTGTTAAGATAGATTCATCTGGAAATTCTGAAATTAGAGGAACATCATCTATCATGGGGGCATTTGCTAACTTATTTGCGATGGCTTGTCCTTTTATTGCTTTTCTGTCCACATACTCGATGTCGAATTCACTCAGGATCATCACCCATTTGGCTAGTCACCCAGTAAGTGTTGCTTTATTGAGAAGGTATTTCAATGGATCAATCCTTGCAACCAACTTAGTCTTATGAGTTAGCATGTAATGTCATAGTTTTTGCGAAGCAAAGACCACAGCGAGACATGCATACTCATTTGGTGTGTAATTTAGCTCATATCCCACCAATGTGCGACTGATATAGTATACTGCCTTTTCTTTACCCTCAGCAACCTGTTGTGCTAAGAGTGCCCCCAGTGCTGTTGAAGTAGCTGATATGTATAGTAATAGAGGTTGATCTGGAACTGGTGGCATCAAAACTGGCAGATTCAGAAGATAATCTTTGAGTATCTAGAAAGCCTGTTGACAGTTATCATCCCATTTGAATTTGATGTTTTTATGTAGCAAGTGCTGAAAGGGATTACACTTATCTGTAAGTTGTGCTATGAACCTTCATATGGACGGGAGTCTCCCTTGCAAAGATCGAAGTTGACTGATATTTTGTGGTGGTTGCATCTCTAGGATGGCCTTGACTTTTGCTGGATTGGCTTCAATTCCTCTTTTTGATAAAATGAATCCTAGGAGCTTCCTAGAGGTTATGCCAAAGACACATTTCTTGGGCTTTAATCTTACTTTATACTTTTCCAACCGATCAAAGACGATTGAAAGTATGTCCAAATGTGTATCTCTGTCTATTGATTTACCCAAGAGGTTGTCAACATAATCTTCCACAGTAACGTGCATGAGATCATGAAAGATAGTAGTCATGGCTCTTTGATATGTAGCGCCTGCATTTTTTCACCCAAAGGGTATAACATTCCAACAAAAAGTTCCCCAAGGACAAGCGAATGCTGTTTTGTGCTGGTCCTCAGATGTGATTTTTATTTGATTGTAACTAGAGAATCCATCCATCAAAGATAACATTGCATGACCTGCTGTGAGATCGACAATCAAGTCAATATTCGGTAATGGAAAATCATCCTTAGGACAAGCTTTGTTGATTTCTCTAAAATCTGTACATATTCTGATACTACGATCTGGTTTACTGACAGGCACTATGTTGGAGATACATTCGGGATAATCAATTGGGCAGATGAATCCGACATCCAATAATTTCTCAAGCTCTACTTTGACTAATAGTGCGACTTGTGGGTGCATCTTTCTTAATTTTTGTTTCACTGGTTTTGCCCTCAGTTTAACTATCAAATGATGCATTACCAAATCCGGATCCAATCTAGGCATATCGGTGTATGACCATGCAAAGTTGATTTGTCGTTCTATGAAGAAACTTAGGAATTTTGACTTTTCTGACTCTGTAAAAGATTGAGCCAGGAATATGTTGTGTGGAACTTCTTTTGTGCCAATGTTTGTTTTGATAGTCTCCTCTACCAACATGGATGACTTTTCCTCATATGATGCTGGGAGAGTGTCGAGCCTTCCATCTTCGGGTGCCTCAGAGAGGTTTTTTCCCTCAGATACGTCTTTTCTTTTTACTTTTTTGGGGTTAGACAGTGCCACAATGTGGTTTTTGCCATAAGACCCTTGATTTATTTTTATTTACATTTTTGCGACTGGAAGGTCCGACACCCTCACCAAAATATGCCACGCTGTTGAGTTCTATAGTGTATCCCGCTTTATGGTCCCGAGGGGGAAGATCATCTCGTATGCCAAGATAGTCAATAAAAGCTTCATCATTTTGGAATGTGTCAAACTGTGCAGGTCCTTCATGGTCCTAGTCAATAAGTTGGTGGTGAACAAGGGGAAGGCCTTTTATGTTTTCGAAGTTAGCGAGACTAAGAGTGAAGATGCAGTTATATTCAGGTATGTCGAGGTAGTTATCGAGGTCATCATTGGCACTCTCCTCATTAGTCTCGATCGTGAATGAATCCAAATTATCATCACTAGTAGCGCATTCTGGGATAGGTGTTCTCATTCTATGTGATTTCAACCTAGGACCTAGAGGCAAGGACTATATGGGATCCTCCGGGGTTGTTTCTTGACCAAATTTGAATTTTTCATAAAATTCCTCTTCTTCTGTAGGTTCATCTGGCTCTCTGAATGTCTCGGTGAGCTTGTAGTCACTGGAGGATTTATCTAAACCCCATTCCCATTCATTGGAGTCTGTGGGATAGCGATTTTCTTGTTGCATTTTGGCAGCTTTGATTTGTAATGCTTCTTCTATCCTTTGAGTGTGGACCTTGGAAGTCATGAAACTAAGTCCCTTCGAGCATCCTTTTTGAATGTCAATTCAGGTTGTAAAGGTTCAATGATGCCTTCCTTTCTTAAGCCAAGAGGGTTTTTGCCATCATACCCAAATTTTTGTAGAATCTTGAACCCTTTGCCATACTTCTCACATGGTATATTGATGTGATCTTGTGTATCATTTTCAAGGTCTTTGTAAAGCATTTTGTATAAGTCTTCCTCTTCCAGTTCACCCCATCTTTGAAAGATAGTAGGGTCCCATTTGAGCATAATAATAGATACTTGCTTATTAGGATGGGGTCTTCCATATTCTTTTGGTGAACTCATGACTTGTTGTAAGTACACGGTCTGATTCAAAGTGTAATCACCCATGCCCTTGTCCTGGAATTTTCCTTTAAGCTCACCTTATTTTGATGTCAAAGGTTTTAATGACTTTGGATCAATGTATGCAGAAGAAGGAACAGCTTCACGCTTACTAGGAATGGTTGTCTCAGTTTTCGGTCTCAAGTTATTGTAGTATATGAATGGATTAGGATCTCCGTTACCTGTTATTTCAACTCCATTGTGAGGAAACTTGATGCATTGGTGATATGTAGATGGGACTGCCCTCATTTCATGAATCCAAGGACGTCCTAGTAATATATTATATGTGAGATCTAGGTCTAGGACTTGACAAACCACATCCTTTGTAACTGGCCCAACTCTGAGAGGTAAGGTGACTGTGCCTTTGGATGAACGCTCTTCATCATCATATGCCTTGATGGTAATTTTGTTTGTAGAATTCATAGCTTTATCAGAATATCCCAATTGTTTAATAGTTCTCAAGGTACAAATGTTCAGACTTGCTCCTCCATCTATCAGGACTCGTTTTATTCGATGTTTGTGTATGAAGGCTTCAATGTGTAAAGGTGCATTATGTGGCTAACTTACGGAGGTGTCATCAGCTTCTATGAATGTAAGGGAGTGTGGAATGGAAAGGTATCCCACCATGGCTTGAAACTGGTCCATGTTCAGATTAGTAGGGACAGAAGTGTCTCTCAAAGTTTTGTCAAGAATGGCTTTATGTGCGGGGGATATGTGTAAAATCTCAAGGATGGAGATGAGCGCGGGTGTCTTCCCTAACTATTCTACATGGTCATACTCAAGCTTGGTCGATGAGGAAGTGGTGTTTTTAGCTGGAGCACCTTGCAAAGTGAATTTTCCTCGACGAGTTGTAACATGACATTCAGAGGTAGGTTTGGAAGAAGATCCAATGCCTTTTAGGACAATTTTGGGTCTTTGGGTAGAATTTTCAGGTGTTTTGTCCTTAATGATAATGGTAGAGACATAATTGTCCATCGAGATGTGATTGATAGTTGAATCATAGTTATAAGATGCTCTGGTATAGTTGGTTTGGTCATCTATGGCTGTAGCTTTTCCCTTGTCATGTTTTGGGAATGGTTCCTTAAACATCTCATGTTCTTGATTGGATGAGTGTCCTTCAATCTCAATGTCACCTCTATCAATGAGATCTTGTATGATGTTCTTCAATAGATGACAATTTCCTATTTTATGACCCTTGCTCTTACGAAATTCACAATACTCATCATCATTCCACCAATTTGGTTTAACCTTTGGCTCATATGGAGGAAAAACTAGAATTGTGATTATCTTGTTTGCCACTAGCTTTTTGAAAACGGACTCAAGTGGTTCTCCCAATGGAGTGTACTTCCTTCATGATTTTGAAGTTGTTTGAGTATTCACTTGATTGTTTGTAGAGCTCGATCCAAAAAAAATGATTTTGGGTCGTATTGTATTGGCATCCACAACACCATCATTGTCTGTGTTCTTGTTTTTATTCCAAAATCTTGGCTTATCTTTTCCTTTAAAGTCATCTTTGTTTTCCTTGAATATCTTAATAACTCCTTGTTCAATTCGGACCTTTTCTGTCGCTATGCCTTTTTCAATGACATCCTTGAAGGTGGACAAACAAGCTTTCCTTAGATCATAGCCAATGTCTTTGTTAACATTCTGGGTGAACATTTCTACCATTTGTTTTTGTGGAATTTCACAAGAGCATCTGTTGGCTAGATTCCTCCATCTTTGTAAAAATGATGCAAAAGACTCTCCCTCTTTTTGCTTGGTGTTGCACAAGGTAGTGACTGATATATCTGTCTCTATGTTGTAGGAGAAATGTTGGATAAATGCCTCAGCTAAGTCACCCCATAACTTAATTCCAGGTGGAAGTTGGGAGAAACATTCCATAGCTTGATCTCCTAAGCTTTGTGGGAATAATCTCATCAAATATGTCTCTTCTGTTGCTACCTCAATGTAAGTTGTGAAAAAATTTCTTATATGTGCCTTAGGATCTCCTTTTCCTCTATACTTATCAAACTTAGGCATCATAAAGTGTGTAGGAAATGGAGGAATTGGAATGCTCTTGTCAAATGGATAAGGACATATGTCTCTCATTGTGTATGTTGGCTTTGGTGTATTTATGTCCTCCATTTTCTTTTTGTAAATCCTTAATTTGTTGTTCCAAATTATTCTTAGGTGGAGACTGACTTCTTGGACCATACCCCATGCCTGAACCACCGGGTGGAGGAGGAGCAAGTTGCATATATGGATGATATTGATCATACACATGTTCATATGGAGGAGTTCTATAATGATGCTGCATATATGGACCACTTGGTATAGAGTCATGTTGAGGAATGGAATATCTGCTTTGTCCATGTATACCATACTCTACAGGCATGTCATGAGTTTGTTCTAGTGTGTTGCCCCCAAATTTTACGTGAGGTTTCCTTGTGTCCAAATTTTGAGCATACCTTTGAATATCCAATTGCTTTGGTGGTTGATCTTTAGCATTGGTATGTGATTGAGCATATTTTTCTGCATAAGACTTCCATAATGGTCTGCGAAGGTGAGTATCATATGCTTGACCATGTGTGTATGGGACCTCTGGTTTTTGAAACAAAGATGATGGTGATTCAGGCACTATATGTGGTCCTCTATTGCCTCCACTATTAGGCCTCCTTTGATCCATGTTGGAGTGAGTTTGTTGCAAAGGTCGATTTTCTATTATTTGAGACATGTCAAAATCATGAGGGATCTTGGTTCCACTTTGTGCCATCACTTGTAGAAAGTATTGTCTATCCCTCCTCATTATTTCCTCAACCAATCAATTGAAATGGGGATTCATAATGGTGTCTTCCACTTCTGCTGAATGTATGGAGAAGTTGTCCATATTGTCATTGTGCATATCATTGTTGTTTGTAGTGTCTGTGTGCTCAACATTTGGATTGTTTCTATAGGCATCCATGTCAGGTAATGTAGTATGATCAAAATTGAAAAAGATATCATTGTCATACTCATAGGAACTCATGTTTACGGACTCTTGAGCCTATTTAGCTTCTCTCCTAGATTTTTGGGAATGAGTTTCAACCATGAACTAGGTATTGACCAAGATGTGTGAGACTAGATGAAAATGGAAAGAGTATGGAAGACCAAGAGTTGGATAGAATGTAAATGAATCTGAGGTGTACTTGCAATGTCCAAAGTGTAAGACTAAGTATGTATGTAGTAGAGTAGGTGTGGCTTCCAAAGAGATGATAGTTTCTCTTGATGAGGTAAGTTGACCTTGACTCTAAGTAGGACCAAATGAGACCCAAAGGTGATAGACCTTGATGAGGGACCACTCAGCAAAATGTTGTTGTATGTAGTGTGTTGACAAAGTATGATGAGGACAAGCAAGTGACCTTTTGACTCAAGTTTAGACAAATGTGTATGTAATGTAAGGTGTAAAGCAATGATGGACTTTGTGAGACCCAAAGATAGGTTGAATGCTAGATGAAAACCCAAAGAGATACCTAGGAAGCTCAATAAGTCTGAAACTGATTGCTCTTGTTTGCTGAATTATGAAAGTTTTCAATCCTCAACACAGACGTGCCTGTATACTTCACAGATGAGCTTAAAGGACACAGACACTATTCTGTCAGACATAGATGCGTTTAAATGACACAGACATGGTTCTATCAGAAACAGATGCATTTCTGAGATGTTGCAATGATGCTCAAAAGACATAGACGTGTTTCTGCCCTTCACAGACGCTATTCTGTCAGACACAAACGCGTTTCTACAAACTTTGTATAATTTTTCTAATCTGTGAAGTTGTTGTTGTGACCAAATCTGAATGTTTGACTTTTTTTCATGACAAGAGGACACATTGTTGATGAGGACTCAATGTTTGCAAGTGTTTAGACTCCAAATGACTTAAAGACAATTGTGTTGTTTGATGTAAAATTGTTTTGCATGCACTTGAAGACACAAAAGACACAATGTTTTGTTGTTTGGTCCTGAATGTTTGATTGTTCAAAATAATTCAAGCACAATTCTTATGGCTGGCCATGACAATAGTTGTTGATCCCACATGGAGTTTTTCACGAGGCTACACTATTCAGAGTGGATACTTAGATTCTTGACCCCACTGGCTCCACCCTCAGCACTCACTTCTTGAGTCATCCAAGCATCAGTCCCCAAGAAAACTCCTTGTGGCGAACTCTGTATCTCTACTAAGAACCGTATGTGTGTGGGCCGCTACCAGAGGTCCAACCTCCTGCCCCAACAACTAGAAGGATTTTGGCTTCTAAAACAAAAAGGTGCTAGTAAGGGCATCCGCTCATGTGGCCATACATGCGGCACTTTCAGCTTTGTAAATACAAAAGGCTCCCAGCTGGTAGGGGTTATGCCCTACAAGTGATCAAATAAATTTGATCAAACGGGTTTATGGGGAGACATAGTGTCGGTATGAACTAATCAGCACACATTATCCATAGTTTTCACCATGGATACAGTTATTTATAGTGGTTTGGAAGAAGATGGCTTTTCTTTTGCTACCACTTGGGTCGTTCTCTCCTCACTAGTAGTCCTAATGACCACATGGGGAGATAGGCCCTCTAGAGATTAAACAAAAAGAGCCTATTGCTCAAGACACAAAAGACAATGATTCAATTTTAGTGCACCAATTGAAGTGTTTGCTAGTCTATGAAAACAAAGCATACAATAAAAATAAAAAACCCTTGCCAAAGACCCGCAACAAAGATCTATTAGTAGTTTGGATTGTTTGAAATAATCACCCCTTCCTGCAAGCACATAAGTTAGGTAAATTTTAAACCCAAAAGACTTTGTGAAAATAGGGGCCTTCAACAAAACGATTTTGGTTTCAAGACAAGCTGCACCAATTCCGTTAGCTAGATCTAAAAATGTTAGCTCAAAATAAACCAGATTTGAAAATCCGAATGACTAAAAACTGAATCAATGAAACCAAAAATGAAACAAGTGCACACAGATGTGGTTATCAGAAACATAAACGCGGCTTCTAGATGCAGACACGCTTAGATGAGACACAGACGCAGCTCCAGAATGCAGACGTGGCTTCTGGACATGGACGCGCTTGAAAACCCCACAGATGCGCCTAGGGAACACAGACGCGATCTTGGATGTCTCAGACACGACAAAAAACCAAAAACGTGATCCGAAAGTACGCAGACGCGACAATATCAAAATGCTATCGAAAAATGTCAGATCTGCAACTTCAAAACACAAAATCTGCAACAAGGATGTTAAATGCAAAAGGGACAAGAGTCCCACCAGGCGTGCCAAAATGTTTATGGTGAAAATGGATACAACAATATTGAAAGACTAAATGAATTCAACCACAAAACCCTAGCCTAACAACAACAAAGATCTACCATAACATATGAAGATTACCTAAGACAATGCAAATCAAATGAAATCACAAAGATTATACCATCACATATCCAATAGGGTTTGAATCTCCATTCTTCCTATCTCCATTGATCTTGCTTGATATATTTGCTCTCAGATTTTATGTGTGCACAAGAGCTCAACAAAGAACAGAAATGTGGTTGCAAGTAGGATCGCATATGAAAGTGCAAAAACGTAGTGTAGTCAATTGATTAGTCAGGATGCATAGTTAGGGTTTGATAATGAAGGAAGCATCTCCTTATATAGAAGATACTATATGAAATGGAGGGATAAGATTGAGAGGTGTAAAAGAGGTCGGCTATGATTAGAGGGTAGGTAGAGAAAATAATAAAATAATGGGAGGGTAGGTAGTGTAGCAATTAAGAGATGAATGACATGTGTCATGGGTAGAAAAGGTTAATAAATTAATTAAATAAATAAAGATTTATTTAATTAATAGAAGAAGTGGGATCAATTAAATAAATAAGATATTTATTTAATTTAGGAAAAGGGATAATTTCAATAAATAAATGTATTTATTTAAATGAGAAATAAGGCTAGAAGAGGATAAATGAATGAATTAAATAAATAAAGATTTATTTAATTAATAGAAGAATTAGGCTTAAATAATTAAATAAATAAGATATTTATTTAATTAGACTAGACAATTTTAGGTGTCTATAGTTAATACTACCTGTTTTACGCAAGCAACACTCAGGTCATCTTGGTTCAATTATACCTTGATGATTGTGCTAATTTGCAATATAAAAATCTAGGAAAGTAGTGCTCAGGTCATCATGGTTTAATTATACCATTGATGTTTGCACTCACTTCCCATATTTTAAAAAGCTCTATGATGACAAAACACAATAACCCAGTGACTGGTCCCGTCGTAGCTTTACATTGGCATTTGCATTTAGCTTGCATTTCATTCTTGCATGGGATCCCACATGCTCATTATATCCAAGGTTAAATCTATCACAAGAATCATCAAGGTATCATCATAAGTGTATACGTAATCAGACTGATGACTCATCTCTCTCTAGATATTGTCGACCCAACAAAAATTTAATGGTATTCCCTCAACCAAACCAATGTCAACATATCTAAATCTTCTTGCAACTTGATATCAACAAATCTGTCAGTTCTTTATCCAATCAACCTTATCAATTCTATCCTTCGATTGCATCTAAATTGATTCTATCATGTCTTATACAAGATGTATCTTTCCTGAAACCAGATGTTCTGATCATGTCTTATACAGGACATATCATTCTTGAAACTAGATGTTCTGACCATGTCTTATATAGGATATATCATTCCCGAAACCAAACGCTTTGATCATATTTGTCTTATACAAGAGGTGTCATTCCTAAAACCAAACTGAATCTCAATATTATCAATCTAATCAATCAAGATTTATCAATAATCAAGAACCATATCACTGTGACCATAGAACTCGCACTTTCATCAACCACAGTTGCAGAAATCAAATCATTTCTAATTGGGATATCAATTTCGCAAAGATCCAAAAACTCCAAAGGTCAATTATCTCAATTGATCTCCTGAGGGGGCATCATCGTATCACAATTTATCAATGAATAGCTCAGGCATCCTATCGAACCACTATCATCATCAAAATGAGATTATTCTTTGAATCAATGCGTCATCACACCTCGCTTCAAAGAGAGGAAAAATGTATACAACTAAAAATGGTCTGAAGATAATTAATTAAATAAGCAATTATTTAATTAATCCCCCTTCCTAATTTAATTAAATTCATTAAGTAATTTGATTAAATTCTCCCTTTCATCTACTTATTAATTAATCTAAGGATTTATTCATTAAGTTCATTTCAATAGTCCCCTTTGATTAATTAATTCAAATTAATTAATCTTCCCCCTCATTTCAATCAATTCTTCTAATCCCCTAATTAATTAAAACAAATCAATTTATGAGTTGTTAAGAATTAATTAGTTTTTTCCTATTATTTGAATTTTTAAATTCAAATTATGCACATGCCTCCTAACTTCTAACCACCTAACATAACCATCTTTCTAACCTAACCCATTCCACCTAACCTTGGGTTCAACCAATCCTATCCTATCTTTCACATTCTAACCTCCTTATCCTAACCTCCTATGGTGTGGATATTCTTCCCTTGAGAGACATGGCACTTTGGCCACATGTCTCCTCTCTTGGAAACTTGCCCTTTTATGAGAAAGTTTTTTTGAAACTTGTCACCACAGAGATGACGAGTGTCCCTTCTTCCAACCTCTTCTCCAACCTCCTCCAATTTCACCCTTGATATCTTCAGACTCAATCTTGATTGTTGATTCTTGCCACCTCACCCCTAGCCTTGGAAATCCTATAAATATCCCCTATTTTAGAGCACAAAGGATCCCATCTCATTATCAATTTATGAATTGTTACTATAGGCATATCATTTGATCATTGTTGTTATAGGCAATTGCATCTTAGATTTAGCTTAATTTGATCATTTTCTAGCATGATTGTTGAATCATGTAGCTTAATCAATTTATTTTCTAGCTTAATTACATCATCATCATAGCTTAGTCATGCATATCATTAGCTTAATTAGTCTCTTGGATCAATCTAGCATAATCAATCTCATCTTTGCATATAATTATCATTTCAAATCCTCCATCTATGTGTAGTCAAGTCACTGGGATTGCTTATCCAGATCTAAGAGAAAATCCATACTCACATCTATTAGGAGGTGATAGGTTGCTTTGTCATGGTTCATATTTCATTTGCTCCTTATTTTCTAACCATGCTTGTAATGATCTATTGAGTGCTTGTGTTGCAGCTGCAGGTATCACACTTCACAAGCACAACAGTGGCATCTTCCACTTTCCCTCCTGCACTTTTTATTTCACCAACTATATCTTTAGTCCTTTGACCATATTGTTGGATATTTTCGCCTTTAGACACTCATGTCATCAAACTTTCCTCTTAGACTCTCTTCTTTAGCAATCTTTACAAGTTCATTACCACTATAAATCTCTTCAAGTTTTTTCCACACTTTATATGCAGTTTCAATACCATGAACATCTGCATATTCAGCATCAGATAGTGAATTGATAATAGCCTCTAATTATTGATGATTCTTTTGCTATTATTTCTTCTGATCATTAGTCATAGTACCCATAGGTGAAACATATAGAGTTTCTACATGCTCCCAATACTGACTACCAAGACTTTTAATGTAATTCTTCATTCTATCACTCCATATCCTATAGTTATCTTTATTGAACTTACGACCTTCTTTCTTCATCATGATCTACAAGATCTTTTCCTCAAGTTGTTAGGCTTAGAGATCTAAGAGTACCTGAGACACTCTGATACCAATTGATGATATGATGAAAGAATAAGGATCTAGTAGAATACTGAGAGGGGGGGGGGGGTTGAATCAGTATACTCAAAAACTGATAATAAACTCCCAATCTCAAGATAAAATTATCAACAAATAACTCTGTCAAGATAATGTCTCAAAGATTACCAACATCAATCAATCATCAACCGGTTTGACTAATATACCAACTTAACAGTAAACAAATTCAATCTTGTAAACATCAACAATTCTTAATCAAATATCAACATATTCATCTCTCATGCTTCCAGTTATCATGCCTTATTAGAATAGTTAAGTAGTTAATCAAATCAACAAATAAGATCATAACCACAAAAACATTCACCACTAGACACAAATATTTATCAGTGGAAAACCCAAATAGGTAAAAACCACAATGAGATGAAACTCACAAGGATAGCTATCTAAACTCTTTTGCCTATTAAATCTTTACAATAAGTCCTGTTAAGAACTAATTTCGATTAGGAATCACCCAATTAAGGGGTTTACAAATATGCCTTGATGAAAAGAACAATACCCTGTTAGGAGTAACCTTGCTGGAGGATTTAAGAATCCAAACTAATGGACCATAGGATTTAATAAGTAACCAAGCTTGTTAGAGCTAACCAGGTTAGGGGATTTTTATTTCTGTTGTAATTGTTAAAAAACAATAGGTTTTCTTGATATGTCTGAATAGCACTACATCTACTTGATCAGATCCTTCTAAACTTCAAACTACCTTTACACAAATTGCAGATCCATCCACCAGTTTGGCAATCACACACTCAACTAATTTTTGCCAACTTTGCCAACACTATTTACAAACAACTTCATTGACCTTAAATACAAATCAACTAGGTCAGTAACAAAACTAAAACCTAATTCTCATCATCCAGATTACAAACAAGTTGGTACAATCTTGACCATTAAAAATCATAACAATCTCTTCACATTAATCGAGAAAATTCCAACCACTCCAAGATCACCGCTTCATCGGACTTCTAACTCATCACACGCTATGCATTTGATGCAATCCACTTTTCTCCTTTCCAAGATAGCAAACAGACCAAATCAATCTAAACTTATCCTCATATAATGATCACACGTGTCTCCATAATTACCGCTCAACATAAACCAACAAACTTGATTGGTTAGGGTTTAACACAAAACAATTGGTAGGGCTTACCAGTTTACATAACATATAAATGTTTAACCTTATACTTGAGTTCATCTTACAAACTACCATATACTGGTTTACAACATCTTCCACAAAGTTTATCATACCGGTTACAAGATAAAAGCAATATCAATAGTAACATCAACAATATTATGAATATCATTCACTAGTTTAATTGACATCAATGACAATATATCAATAATGCAATCTATATGCAAAATGCCAACAATCTAAAAATACCAACATGGTTAAGGTCTACAAAGTGCTTTGCTAGGAGCAAATCCTGTTAAAGATCCCAAAGCCCTGTTAGGAGTTATACCCTGTTAAAGGTAGTACCTTGTTAGGAGTAACCTTAGTAGAGGATTTCAAACCCAAACTAATGGATCACCTAGTTAGAGGATTTGTACAATGAAGCTTGTTAGAGATTACCCAATTAGGGGATTTAACTATTGTAGTGATTAGAAAACAACAGGTGGTAATGATCTAAAAATAGCACATCTTGCTTGTATAGATCCTCTTCAGCTCATTCAAAACTACATCATGACATACTCTGCAACTCCTTTGATAAATCACATCAACTTATCACTTGTATCTCGCATCATGAAAATAGTTCATCACAATGTCATTATTTAGACATTACATTTCATGTCGGCTCAAGAATTACATCACAATTTCTTAGGTGCATTGTATCTAGAAAAATCTTGTATAACACATCATAGATTGCCACCAAATCTATCAATTAGGGATAATTCATCATGACCGGTGGTAACTCATCACACAATCAGTGAAACTAGTTGGAGCATCAATACCAGTTTATAGTTAACCTCTTCAAATTCATAGATCGATTGTCCTCCATTTGCTTCATTGTTGATCTCTGCTAAATCTCCAAGTTGGTGTCATGTCATTCCTGCATATACCAGTTGTCGACATATACCAGTTAGACACCATCAAACTGATTAGACTCTTCTATACATATGATACCGATTTGCAATACAAAGACTTAGGAGTAGTATTGGTTTGACTTAACTAAGATGGCTATGACAATGTGGACATATGTGTGTGTATACATGTGCCATCAAGGACAACACATAAAGTCATCTATTACAAAAATCATCATCAAGACAACAATATAAAATCCAGATATGATCACACTAGAATGTACCAGAGAAAACACCAAACTCTGCAAAGCACTGATGATACAAATTGCAAAACCGAATCATCTGATATGATCAATTAAACTTCCTAGGACACCAAAACCAGTACAAAAGAATATAATGATACTAGAGATACTCCATGCACCAAACCATAATCCCAATACATCAATTTTCAATCATCGAAGCATGAATATGTTGACATCAATGACAACAACATATCCTAGTAGCAACAATGTTTAACAATCTCCCCCTTTATCATTGATGACAACATATGGATGTGAAAAACAATCAATGCAAAGAAAGTTGATATCAACAAATTCCCCCTAAGATCAAGAAAATAAAATATTTTTTCACATGCATCTCTCCCCCTTTGACAACAATGCCAAAGATATCAAAATAGATAACCAAACTCTCCCCCTTAGATAAACAAATCATGAATCTCTCCCACTAGACTACTCCACCAGAGGAGCAACACCAACTCATCAATCCAGATAAAGAGATAAGATGCTGAGATCCACCAGAGTGATGCAAATCAATGCATCTAGTTCTCATCAAGAGGGGTGGATACCCCTAACTTGTCTCTCAAATAGACAAATATATTTGTAGGCAAAGGCTTAGTGAAAATATTAGCAATCTGTTCCTTTGTAGATACATACTCCAATTTCACTTCCTCTTCACTAAATTTTTCTCTCATGTAATGATATTTGATTGACAAATGTTTAGTTTTTGAATGTTGCATCGTATTCTTTGACATGTTAATAGCACTGGAATTATTACAGTATATGACAATAGGCTCATCATAGATAACTATGATATCCTTCAACATTTTCTTCATCTAAACCACCCGAGTTCAGCTATCAACAACAATAATGTACTTAGATTTAGCAATAGATAAGGAAACTGAATCTTATTTCTTACTAGCCCATGAAACCAATTTCTTACCCAAAAAGAATGCACCACTGGGGGTACTCTTCTGGTCATCAACATTACAAACCCAATCAGCATTAGTGTAAGCACATAACATGAATTATGTTGGCAATATTGCATTATAACAGACAATGAAATATTGTTGGCATTGAGAAGGTTGTTGATGATTATGGATATAACTGATTAAGGATGTTTTACTATCTTGATATTATTATTTTGTCATTGATGTCAAGAAATTGATTTTCTAATTCAGTATGATGTTGTCATATCTTGAGAAGTATGATATAAATATTATAAAGATGTCGGTAAAAGACACAGGAAAGAATATGATGAATAAGGGGATGAATAAGGTATTCAATGGGCAACTACTATCGAGTCAGACAATGATGAGATCGTGATGTTTTAACATCATACATATGTTTTAAATTGTAAAGGTTAATACTATACTATGTTATCAAGCAAAGAACCTAGTCGGTAAACCCTAAGGAACCTAGTCTGTAGACCCTAAGGTTATCGCTATCGGTTAATGAAGGTGGAATGTCTACCGAGTGGAGTTTGGTATTCACTGAGTTGTTACCGAGTTGTAACCGAGCTATAACAGAATGCATTAAATGTTTACATGCGGTATTTAATGAAGGAAGCTAATGAGCTGGAGCAGATCAAATGATTGGTGAGCCATGGAAGAAGTTTGTTAACGAATCTAAGGCAATGGAAAGTCGGCATGAAGATCTACAGCTTAGATTGAACTGCAATACCCTGGCACAAGTTTCAAGACTATTATGCAAGTTCCAAGGCGGGGTAAAACATTTTCAGATCGAAAGATGCATTGAACCTGGACAAGATTGAAGATCTAATGGCTATGCTTGATCATGGGAAATGTGATCAAGAAGATTAAGCGGTTACCTAATTGTTTATAAATAGGAAACTATTGATAAACAATGCATGCAGGCAAGTGTATGCATAGGGATGCTACATAGTGATTACCGAGCACAGAAGCTTGAAGACCTATTAGAATAACAGAGTATAGAAGCCTAACAGATAGACAAGATTAGTTCTATGTCTAGATTGTATTGAACAAATAGGAATATGCTTTAGCATTTTAGATGTGAAGTTGCAGATAGATTTTTATTACTGTTATTTTGTGAAAGTGACAAAAAATCTCTTAATCGAGTGGACTTAATAGTCTTATATGTAAACCCTCTAGCAAGGTGACATTCTGATTGAGTGTTTGAAATCCTTTAACAAGGTCACTTCTAACAAAGTGAAGATCCTAACAGATCTGAGGGAAATCCCTTAACCGGGTCACATCTAGCAATGTGTTTGTAATCTTTAATAGGATTTTCTTTTAACCGAGCATACTCTAGAAGAGTATATTTCTTAGTGGGTCCAAAATCCCACAGTGGTTTTTCCCTATTTGGGTTTCCACATTAAATCTAGTGTTATGAGGTTTATATTGTTCATATGATTTTGAGTTTGCAAGTTTAACAGTTTTGGTTATATTACTGATATATATGTTACCGAGGTTGAATCTGATGTTTTTATGGATGATTAAGTTTGTATGATTCACCCCCCCCTCTCATCTTGTTGGCTATTGGATCTGTACTTATATTAAGTATTAGAACTATCAGTTGGTATCAGAGCTTTGGAATCCGGAAGGAAAGTTTAAAGGCACTTGAGTTAAAGATCCAAAGATGTATAAGAGGGATGCATCGAAGCTGAACAAGTCAAGTTTCTCTACATGGCAGAAAAGGATGAAGCTACATCTATCAGGAGTTGGATAATATGTTGTATACTATCTGGAGAATGATTTTGTTACACCAAGCACCCATCCATTGACTATGGAAGAGATAAAGGCGAAGCAAGAACATATTCAAGCAATGATTGAAATAACATCTGCATTGACCGATTTAGAGTTTAATTATCTAGAAGGTTGCAATGATGCAAAGGCAATGTGGGATAAGCTCATATCAGTATATGGAGGAGATGAACATGTTGAAAGAGAAAAAGTAGACAGTCTTAGAGGACAACTTGAATCTATGAGGATGAATGAAGGTGAGAACATAACTCAGTACAGTACAAGACTAAAGGAGATTGTCAATCAAATCAAAGGAGCAGGTGGAACTATTGAAGAAAAGGATATAACAAGTAAGTTGTTGAGAACCCTTCTACCAGCTTATGCAATCCGGGTTTCTGCAATCAATGAATTGAGGTCTGTACCTAATATGCCAGTTTCTTTGGATGCTACTATTGGTGAGCTACATACATTTGAGTTAAGTAATTTTGATAACAGTGGATCTTCGGTAAATAAAGTTGAATCTGCATTTAGTTCTTTTCATCTTGATGAATCTAATGATTCTAATGAAAGAAAGTATAAGTACTCTAAAGGAGATCACAGTGGAGCAAGTGAAAGATTTCGGAAGAACATGGAAGAAGTTCACAAACTGTATGAGGAAATTAGAAAGCAAGAAGAGTTTGAAGCACTATTAGCCAAAATGTTACCGAGAGGCAAAGGTAAGTATAAAGGAAAACTACCTTTGAAATGTTTCAATTGTGATAAGATAGGACATATGGCTTCTAACTGTCCTGACAAAGATTTTACTGAAAAGATAGATTACCAAGATGACAGATAGAAAGATAATCATTACAAAGGACACCGAGACTTCAGAAGAAGAGATAGAAAGACATGCTTAATAGCTGATGAGGAATCTAATGATGATAAATCAGATGAGACTGATACAGAGGAAGTAGTTTATGTGGCTATCAAAGATGGCTCATATAAAGAAAGGTATGAAGAAAAAGCCCTAATATCTCACATAAACACTAATGATTCTTGGATTATAGATAGTGGATGCTCACATCATATGACAGGAGATAAACACAAGTTTGTTATGTTAGAAGATTATCATGGAGGCTATGTTAGATTTGGTAATGATGAACCATGTCCGGGAAGAGGTAAAGGATCTATAACACTTCTTGATAATGCAAGATGCAATGATGTTTATTGGGTTGAAGGTTTGAAATACAATTTTTTGAGTGTAGCACAACTAAAAAACACAGGTTACCGAATAGAATTTCATAAAGGAATTGTCAAAGTTCATGACAAGAATGGAAAGTTAGCTGCTACCGAGACACAAACAAAAGGTAATACATTTCACCTTGACTCAACTCAGAATAAGTGTTTGCATGCAAAGATTGATGATACCTGGCTATTGCATAAAAGGTTTTGTCATGTAAATTTTGATAATCTGATCAAAATAAGTAAGAAGCACAAAGTAAGAGGTCTACCAAGTCTTGAAAAACCTGAGAATGCTATGTGCCGAGGATGCCAAATGGGTAAGATGACAAGATCAAGCTTTACAAGTAAGTCTTACACTTCTAAGGGAATTTTAGATCTAGTGCACACTGATCTTTGTGGTCCTATGAAAGTTCAAAGTTATTATGGTGATAAGTATTTCATATTATTTGTGGATGACTATTCAAGGATGATGTCAGTAATGTTTTTAAAGGAAAAATCAGAAGCTTTTCAAATGTTTAAATGGTACAAGGCAAGAGTTGAAAATGAAATAGGAAGACAACTGAAATGTCTTAGATCATATAGAGGAGGAGAGTTCACATCTGATGAATTCAACTTATTCTGCAATGATCATGGTATTAAAAGACAATTCTCTGCACCGAGAACTCCACAGCAGAATGGAATAGCTGAGAGAAGAAACAAATCTATTGTGGATTGTGATAGAACACTCATGATTGAAAAGAAGGTGTCACAAACATTTTGGAGAGAAGCAATAAGCACAATTGTTTACACCTTGAATCGAGTTCAATTGAAGAAAGGTACTTTGAAGACACCATATGAAATCTAGTATGATAAGAAACCTAATGTTAGTTATTTTAAAATCTTTGGAAGTAGATGCTATGTTCATAAAGATGATATAAATGGCAAGTTTGATCAGAAAAGTGAAGAAGGAACATTTCTAGGTTATTCTTCAAGAACCAAAGCATTTAAATGTCTGATCAAATCATCTAACAAAATAGTAGAAAGTGCAAATGTGAAAATTGATGAATTTGCAGAAAGAAATGATGAAGGAAATTCCAAGGAACCAGAAGACTATGATGAATTTGTCTATGTTCAACCGAGAAGTCCTATCGAGAAGACTGTTGAAGAAAATGAAGAGAATAAGAGAATGTCCAGTTACCGAGTGATGAAGAAGATCATACAGAGCCTACCGAGCCTGTACTAGCCAAGTATGTCAAAAGACATCATGCACCAAGTCAGATTATAGGAGATAAGGATGATCCAGTGATGACAAGAAACAAACTGAGACAGAACACATGTTTGATATCTGAATTTGAACCGAGAATAGTGAAAGAGGCATTTAACAGTGAAGATTGGGTAAATGCTATGACAGAAGAGATTGATCAAATCAAGAAGAATGACACATGGACACTAATCCCAAGACCAAAGAACAAAAATGTAATCGGTACAAAGTGGATTTTCAGAAACAAGCTAAATGAAAAAGGAGAAGTCATTTGAAACAAAGCAAGAATAGTTTGCAAAGGTTATGCTCAAGAAGAAGGAATTGATTATGGTGAACCTTTTGCACCTGTTGCTAGACTTGAAGGAGTAAGAACATTGTTGGCCTATGCTACTTTCAATAACTTTGAGGTATATCAAATGGATGTCAAATCTGCATTTGTGAATGGAATATTAGAAGAAGTTGTTTTCATTGAACAACCTGAATGATTTGTTGAAGACAATAATAAAGATCAGGTATGTAAATTGAACAAAGCTTTATATGGTTTGAAACAAGCACCAAGAGCATGGTATGAAAGATTGCACTCTTATTTGATTAAGATTGGTTTTATAAGGACAAGTGAGAACAACAACATGTACATGAAGAATGATGAAAATGGAATACTGATCTCATCCATATTTGTTGATGATATTATATTTTGTGGAAATGACTCTTTACGCAAGAACTTTGGAAATGAAATGAGCAAAGAATTTGAGATGTCATTAATCGGTGAGATAAAGTATTTTATAGGTTTATAGATACTGCAAATGAAAAATGAGATTTTTATTACTCCATCCAAGTACATAAAGGACATCTTGAAGAAATTTGGAATGGAGGATTCAAAATCAGTAAGTACTCCTATGACTACCAATTGTAAATTATCTAAGAATAATGAATCTGCATCTGTTGATGAGACACTCTACCGATCCATGATTGGAAAACTACAATATGTTGTTCACAGCAGACCAGACATTGCACATGCAGTAGGTATAGTTGCAAGACTCTCTACAAATCCTAAGGAAACACACATGACAACAATCAAAAGAATTTTTAGATACTTGAAAGACACAGAGGATTATGGCTTAGTATATCAAAAAGGAAATGATTTTGATTTAAAAGTTTATACTGATGCTGATTGGGCAGGCAACATTGATGATAGAAAAAGCACAAATGGAGGAACTTTCTTTTTAGGAGAAAGACTAGTGAGTTGGCTTAGCAAGAAACAAGTATGTGTTTCACAGTCAACAACAGAAGCTGAATACGTTGTTGTAACATTGAATTGTACCAACATTGCATGGATCAAACAACTGTTGGAAGGTATAAATGAGAAAGTTACCAAGCCAGTAACTATATTCTGTGACAATACTAGTGCCATTAATATTTCAAAGAATCCTGTTCTGCACTCTAAGACAAAGAACATATCTATCAAATATCATTATCTTAGAGAAGAAGCTCAAGAGAAGAAAGTGGTGTTGGAATATGTTAGCACAAAGGAGCAAATAGCAGATATCTTCACCAAGCCTCTACCAAAGGACACTTTTGAATATCACAGAAGTAAGTTAGGGGTCCCACCCCTATCTTCTACTCACTGACCGAGTTCGGTGAAAGCATCAATCCGATGACTCTAATGAATATCTTTTGGGAGTTGATGCTGATTTATACACTTTAGGATGTTTTCTAAAGGTGTACAGGAAATAATACAGGAAATATTATAGGGAACAGGAATTGAAGACAAATGCTCTGACCGAGACTTAGTTGATACACAACAGCAGGAAAACACTTCTTACAGAAAGAAATTATGTTTTAGTTCTTTATTTTTTTTGGCATTGTTGTCAAAGGGGGAGAAGACTACTATAAAGGAGAGAAGACTAAGAGAAAACTAAGCAGACTACAGATTGGGAAGAAGACTGAAGAAATGAGGAGAAGTCTAATGTATGGGGGAGAGCATTTCAGCATTTCAGAATCATAGCAATCTAAATCTATTAAAGGTCAAATCAATTGGTTTTGCCATCAATGCTAAAGGGGGAGATTGTTTGCAATATTGCATTATAACCGACAATGAAAGATTGTTGGCATTGAGAAGGTTGTTGATGATTATGGATATATCTGATTAAAGATGTTTTACTATCTTGATATTATTATTTTGTCATTGATGTCAAGAAATTGATGCCATATCTTGAGAAGTATGATATAAAGATTATAAAGATGTCGGTAAAAGACATAGGAAATAATATGATGAATAAGGGGATGAATAAGGTATTCAATGGGCAACTACTACCGAGTCAGACAATGATGAGATCGTGATGTTTTAGATTGTTTTAACATCATACATATGTTGTAAATTGTAAAGGTTAATACTATACTATGTTATCAAGCAAAGAACCTAGTCGGTAAACCCTAAGGTTATCACTATCAATTAATGAAGGCAAAATGTCTACCGAGTGGAGTTTAGTATTCACCGAGTTGTTACCGAGTTGTAACCGAGCTATAACAGAATGCATTAAATGTTTACATGTGGTATTTAATGAAGGAAGCTGATGAGATGGAGCGGATCAAATGATTGGTGAGCCGTGGAAGAAGTTTGTTAACGAATCTAAGGCAATGGAAAGTCGGCATAAAGATCTACAACTCAGATTGAACCGCAATACCCTGGCACAAGTTCCAAGACTATTATGCAATTTCCAAGGTGTAGTAAAACATTTTCAGATCAAAAGATGCATTGAACCTGGACAAGATTGAAGATCTGATGGCTATGATTGATCATGGGAAATGTGATCAAGGAGATTAAGCGGTTACCTAATTGTTTATAAATAGGAAACTATTGATAAACAATGCATGCGGGCAAGTGCATGCACAGGGATGCTACATAGTGATTACCGAGCACAGAAGCTTGAAGACCTGTTAGAATAACAGAGTGTAGAAGCCCACCAGATAGACAAGATTAGTTCTGTGTCTAGATTGTATTGAACAAATAGGAATCTGCTTTAGCATTCTAGATGTGAAGTTGCAGATAGATTTTTATTACTGTTATCTTGTGAAAGTGACAGAAAATCTCTTAACCGAGTGGACTTAATAGTCTTATATGTAAACCCTCTAGCAAGGTGACATTCTGATTGAGTGTTTGAAATCCTTTAACAAGGTCACTTCTAACAAAGTGAAGATCCAAACAGATCTGAGGGAAATCCCTTAACCGGGTCACATCTAGCAATGTGTTTGTAATCTTTAACAGGATTTGCTTTTAACCGAGCATACTCTAGAAGAGTATATTTCTTAGTGGGTCCAAAATCCCACAGTGGTTTTTCCCTCTTTGGGTTTCCACGTTAAATCTGGTGTTATGAGGTTTATATTGTTCATATGCTTTTGAGTTTGCAAGTTTAACAGTTTTGGTTATATTACTGATATATATGTTACCAAGGTTGAATCTGATGTTTTTATGGATGATTAAGTTTGTATGATTCACCCCCCCTCTCATCTTGTTGGCTATTGGATTTGTACTTATATTAAGTATCAAAACTATCAGAATTCATCATTCTTTGGATACCAAAAACCATAATCCACAGTCCCCTTCAAGTACCTGAATATTCTCTTCACAACAGTGACATGGATCTCTTTCGAATCAACTTGATATCAAATAACTATTCACACAACATGCATAATGTCTGACCTAGTCTGAGTAAGATATAGTAGTCCACCAACCATATATTTGTACAAACTCTGATTAGCTTTCAGAGAATCATAATTCTTAGATAATTTGCAACCAGTCACCATAGGAGTTCCAACCGGTTTGGAGTCATCTAACCCAAACTTCAACAATTCCTTCACATATTTAGTTTGAGATATAAAAATACCTTTTCTAGTCTGTGAAATATGCTAACCTAAGAAATTTTTTATCTCACCTATCATAGACATCTCAAATTCTTTCTGCATATCGCTGACAAACTTCATGCTCAAGTCATCATCACCTCCAAAGATAAAATCATCAACAAAGACTTCAACAATCAAAATGTCATCATTCTCAATCTTAAAGTACATATTACTATCAACAATCCCTTTATTAAATCCCAATTTTGACAGATACTTATCCAATCTAGCATACTAGGCTCTAGGAGCTTGTTTCAATCCATAAAGAGCTTTCTTGAGTTTACATACCATGTTTCCATCATCTGATAATGAAAATCCATTAGGTTTCTCAATGTAGACTTCTTCCTCAAGATCACCTTTCAAAAAGGTAGATTTGACATCCATGTGGCATACCTTAAAATCTTTATAACCAACATATGCAAGCAATAGTCTAACAACTTCAAGTCTGGCCACCAGAGAAAAAGTCTCCTCATAATCAATTCCTTCTTTTTGTGAATATCCTTTGCATACTAATCTTGCTTTATTTCTGACAACTTCATCGACTTCATTCAATTTATTCTTGAATACACATTTAGTACCAATAACATACTTATCTTTAGGTCTAGGTACAATCTCCCATGTGTTATTTTTTTCAATCTGATCTAATTCTTCTTTCATAGCTCTCATCCAATTTTCATCTTTACAAGCCTCAACAACATCTTTAGGTTCAACTTTAGAAATAAAACATACAGCTTCAACAATTAACCTTCTTCTAGTCATCACACCTTTATTTTGTCACCAATAATCTGATTTTTTGAATTATTCAATCTTACATACTTTGGGGTCTTCTAATTATTCTGATTCTTAGGTTCTTGCACCTCTCCACTGATAGTTGAAACATCCGGATTAACAGTCTCTACCAGATCATTCTACTTTGATTCTTTAGTCTGAATAGGCATTGTAATAACATGTTGACCATCATCATATTTGCAAGCTCTGATCTCTTTTTTATAGTCCCCATCAACCTTCACATTTTCACTCTCTACTATCTTTCCCAGTCTCTTATTGTAACACCGATAAGATTTTATCTTTGTTGAATATCCCAAGAAAATGCATTCATCACTATTGCATCAAACTTTCCTAAGTCATCATCTCTCTTGATATAAAATTTAATGCCAAATATTCTGAAATATCTCATAGTAGGAATATGGCCAAACCATAACTCATAAGGAGTCTTATTGGTATCACCTTTGATATGAACTCAGTTGAATGTGTAAACAACAGTGATAATAGCTTCTCTCCAATAGATATTTGGAACATTTCCTTCAATCAGCATAGTCCTTATACCATCCAAAACAGTCCTGTTCTTCCTTCCAACAACTCCATTCTACTGTGGGGTTCTAGGACCAGATAATTGTCTTCTAATCCCATGCTTCTCATAGAATGTATTAAACTCACCAGAACAAAATTCTCCACCTATGTTAGATCTCAGATATTTCACCTTCAATCCCGACTCGGTCTCAACCTTTACTTTGAATATCTTGAATTTGTCTAATGCTTCAGATTTTTCTTCAAAACACAACCCACATCATCCTGGAATAATCATCAATTAGCAACATAAAATATATATCACCTTGCACACATCTAACATTTGTAGGTCCACATAGGTCAGTATGCACAATATCTAGCAATCCATCTGATGTATATTTATTTCTCTTGAAAGAAATCCTTGTTTGTTTACCCAATTGACATTCCTTACATACCAGATTAGCAGGTTTAACAATCTTAGGCAGATCTCTAACAGATTGAATAGAATTGATCTTAATCATTGAATCAAAGATAACATGACACATTCTCCTATGCCACAACCAACTTTCATCAATCTGATCAATCAAGAAAATTTTCTCACCAACATTCAAATGAAAGATATTACCTTCAGTCTTAGTTCTAGGTGCAATCTCTATACCGAAGGCATTTAGGATCTTGCATTTACCATTCTTGAAAATCAGATCATAACCTTTGTCAACCATCTATCCAACACTCAAAATATTATGCTTCAAACCTTCAACATATAAAACATCATTGGTATTGTGATTACCATCAAAGGAAATACAACCTCTACCATAGATCACACAGGCTTTGTAATATCCAAATCTCACTATTCCACCATCATACCTTTCCATACTCACAAATTTTCTTTTATCAGCAGTCATATGATGTGAACAACCATTGTCAATTACCCATTCCTCTTTTCCTTCAACTTTAGCACCTAAATCTTTCTCCTCAATAGTGCAACTTGTGGAATCAATAGGTACCGGTCCATCTTATTTGATAGCAATAAATACAACTTCATCTCTTTCTGATTCTTCATCTGTGACACCTTCATCAACAACATAATAGTAGTTCTTCTGATTCTTATACTTCTGATTAGACTTGTAAGGCTTATCATACTTCTCATGCTTCTCATATCTATCATTCCTTTCATAATTATCAAATTTATCATGCCTGTCATACTTAGCCATTCTCTCCAGGCATCTAGAAGAAAAATGTCTTGTTTTATACAAGAGAAACATTTCAAAGGCAATTTTCCATCATACTTACCGGCTCCCTTAGGCAATCTCTGGGCAATCAATTCTTCAAGCTCATCTAGTTCTCTTTCTTTCTCTTCCATCTCTATCCTTTCTCTTTCATATCTGGATATTCTGCATTCTTCAGGTTCATACTTCTTCTTACCAAATATAGATGCTCTAAATGTTGTCTTAGACTTTCCATGTGATTCACCAAATTCACTCAACTCAAATGTAGTAATCTTTCCAACCAACATATCTCTTATTACTATAGTCACACTCTGGATCTCATCAATAGTAGCTACCTTATGTTTATAAGCAAGAGGGAAAGATCTCAACAAATTAGCAATAATTTCATCTTCTTCAAGGATTTCATCGACACATATAATACCTAGGACAAGATCATTCACCTTAGCCATAAAGGTATTTATATTCTCATCTTCTCCCATCTTCAACATCTCATATTTCCCTTTCAAACTTTGTAGCTTAGCAACTTTCACTTGTTTATGTCCTTCATACAGGGTCTCAAGATTCTCCCAGATCTCATGTGCAGTCTAAAGTCCCATCACGTTTGTCATCTCTGAATCAGTCAAGGCACTCAACAATTCTTCCTTGATCTCATCTGCAGTAACCAGTCCATTCGGAGGAGAAGAATATGCATTCTTTGTAATCCTCCATTAATCCTCTCCAAGACATCTCAAGTGCACTTCCATCAAAATATTCCATATAGAATAGTTACTCCCATCAAATATCAAACTCTCCTTAAAGATAACACCTCTACTTCCAGTTGCCATCTCGGATCTCCTCAAGTGGTTAAGCTTCTTCCAGAGGATCTAGCTCTGATACCAATTGTTGGTAACAACAATGAAGGAAAACTGAGGGGGGGAGGGGGATCAGTTTTCACTGGATCTAGAAACTTAACCACAAAAATAGATCATATAAACTGGAGTAATAACAAAGATAAGAAAATAGATAGAACAACACACAACACCAAGATTTTGACATGGAAAACCCGGTTAAGGGAAAAACCATGGTGGGAACCTAACCATAATAAGATGATACTTTGTAGTAGTATGTGGAAATATTACAATGGGGAATGCACATGCATTTAGGCACAATGCCTAGAGCTCACTACTCAAAATATATTGACCTAGAAGGCTACAACCCTCAGGGAAGTCTCAATGACTTACAACAAGATTCATACTATGATCTAGAAGAAATGAACTGAAAGAATAACATCTCCAAATGCCTAATTACAATCCGGTTAAGCACATATGTCTAATCCGCAACACCAATCTCCGCTCAATACCTCACATTGAAAGATGAATCCTTGTTCACACATATACCACTCTCTGAGAATGCAGACACAACCTTGATACATAAATTACATGACAATATCACCTATTTATACAGTTCATCAACCTTGACAACAAGGTCGTCTCAACTCACAATTACAAAATTACATAACACGATACAAAGATTGACCACTGGAGCAATATAAATATTTACATGACATAACATGGACCTAAACTAAATTCTCAAATTCTCATCACCACTGGTAATTATTCCAAGATCAACCACAAGATGCTACACCACCAGAAAAACTGCATAACACGAAGAACAACACTGGATCAACAAAATCACCAAAAACTCGCACAACGATCAATGCAGATCATCAAAACAAATAGGACATAATTAGGAAACACCAGCAAGAATGTTAGAAACATCATCAACAACTGTACCAACATCACTTATCAAATCTTCATCGATCAACATCTGAACCTCAAGAATACTCAAACAACAACAACTGTCACAAAGAAAAGATAACTTGTAGAGCACAAAATCATGAACCATCTGAAATGAAGATACACAAGATCATCCCAAACAATCTCCAAAAATATCAACTCCAAATCTGATCACACCAGAATGTACCAGAGGAAATACTGAACTCTACAAAGCATAGATCATACAAACTGTAAAACTAGATCATCTGATATGATCAATTAGGCTTCTTGGAACACCAAAACCAATACAAAAGAATATAATGATACTAGAGATACTCCATGCACCAAACCATAATCCCAATACATCAATCTACAATCACTAGAGTAGGAATATATTGACATTAATGACAACAAAATATCCTAGCAGCAACAATGTCCAACACAATCCTCCAAATCTCAGAAGACACTACATAAAGAAGAAGACACACTGCACACAACCCCACACACATGCCCAAGTGGGTGCTGGAAAGAGTAGGTTGCTGCAACCTTTGTAGCCATAACGAATGTCCTCTACTTTTAACAGGCTTTTAAATCTTTCAAATCTCACACTATGATGCATGCTAATTTTCTCATCATTCTAAAAAGATATTTGTATGTGAAAGGTAAACTACCCCATAACAACCTTCCACACACTGTCTCATCCTTTTGTTAGCTGACAAAGCCCCCCCCCCCCCTCATCAACTACTTGATTGGACAACCTATTTGCATCAGTGTTGGCTTCCATGTACATATGGCTATCTACTATCATATTGAATTTGTTGATCAACTCAAATGCCAAATCTAAGATAACTTATAACTTCCAACTTAAATTTTTCCCTTTTGCAAGAGCATTAATGACCAACATAGAGTCTCCTTCCACTTTGGTGCAAGAGCCCTCAAGGTCCAATGAGACCTCATTGATGAAATAATCATGATGAGTTTGATCTAATGTAACAAGGTCATTTTATGATCTATATTGGTGCAATAAGACCTATAAAGGTCAATAATGTAATGGTTCAAGTCCTAGAGTCAAGTTACTCAAATGTTGTGAAGTATGTTCAAGATGATGTCAAGTATGTAAAGTTGTCAATTTGGGTTAATATGGTCAAATGTGAGAGACCAAGGGAAAATTCATGTATTTGAGTCATTTGTCACAAATATGCTAGATGTAGTCATCTTGTGGTCATGAGCTAGAAATACAGACAAGAAGTCTAAAGTTGTAAAAGTTGGCGAATTCAAATTTGTCATCCCAACGTTTAGTTGGTTAAGAGGACAATTTGGGAGTTTGAGGAAGGAAAGAGATGGTCTAAAAAGTATTTAATGTCCATTTACACACTGATAAAAGTAGTTGTCAAAGAAAGGAGTGTAATACATGTAAGAGCAAGCCTCTGATAATAGAATACACACGGTTTTACTGCAAATTTATGTGAAATCTGAACTTTGCTTTGATCGCAACAGTTCGTACAGGACCATATTTGATTAGATTTGCATGGGTAGTGATAGGGAAACATCTTAACACTCTTTTTTATTGATTTTAAGGTTTAATTCATTCTTTTTGTGCCTTTATAATTGACTGTTCTGTAGCAGCAGTGTGTTAATAGTTTTGTGAAGGGTTTTGATAGCCAAAATGGAAATGCGACCCATTCCACTTTATGTGGTTACTGTGGCTTGTGGAATGGGTCAGGAATAATGTATTATACGTGTCTCTAAAAATTCATGTGCAGGGAATAACGTGGAGATGAAGTGTTGATACCCTAGGGTAAGGGGTTGAGTGTGAATGCAAACATTGGAGGTGCCATGTATTGGATTGAGAAATTTATTTGAACAAGGGTGGCATTTTATGTTAGATTGTGTTTATAAATGTTGTATGGATGGTGTTAGATCCTGTGATTGGGTCGATAAATGATTGCAAGGGAGAGATTGAGAAAGCCCTAGTTTGTAGGCTTCTAAATAAAGGTTTTGTGTTTGAGTGGGTAGATGAATGTGGTACCTAATAAAACCTTGAAAATATGTGGTTTGGCACTAGGAAGAAAGACATTTTTGGGTTAGAACTCTTGGGATTGTGTTCTTAGGATGGTTTCTTTGTAAAAGTGGCCTAATTAGGCCTAGTTCAAGGGTGACAGGGTACTGGTTTGGGGAAATGACCCAAAGGAGTCCTACTTGGTTTTGGAATATGTTACAGATCTTGGAAAAGGGTATCCAAATATGCAATTTATTTGTCAAGTTTTTTGTAATTATTTTGATAAAAGTTAAATTACCCGCTGAATAGGGCTACTAGGGATTGACCTATTTAGGGACTCAGGTAAGGGTTTGTGAGAGAACCAGTTGATAGGGTGAGTGAATCCTATTGGGAAAAGTGGAATAGGGTATGTAGAGACCCTAGGAAGTGTTGGAACAAGTTGGTAAGGTTGAGAGATCTATTTGGCACCTTGGTGAAGCCTAGTGAAGGAAGGTGAAACAAGAAGAGTTGAATTTGAAGAAGAAAGAATGAATAGTTGCAGTGTGATTGTGGGAGGGTCCATGATTCTCTGCATCACACTTCCAAATTTCCAATCATTATATCTATTCCCTTTCTCAAACCTAAAATGAGGGCCTAAAATTTTGCTTCATTCTTTGCTCCTTTAGCTAATGGTTTTGCTAATCTGCAAATATTCCTTCCATATCCATCTCTAATAATGTAGCCTCCCCCTGATATCCCTGGATTTCCCTTAAATACACCATGAAAATTCAATTTAAACCATCTAACTAAGGAGCTTTCCAAATTGCCTCCTCCCTTAGCCTCTGAGAATCAACTCCATCTAAGTCTATTTCTTCAGGGATCTTCAAACCATACCACTGACATCTCATGCTTTCATCCCTATTAGTGAATTTTGCATTGAAAAATTGGGGATCTATATCCCTACTATTGGTCACCTCTAGCACAACTACTTCAACTTTATTAAGAAAGGATGATAAGCACATTTCTTCGCCTAGGAAAATGCTTTGATCACGCTCATTCTAAAATTCCCATATTGGGATGGAAAATAATATCCATAGACAAGAGAACATATTTTAATTACTTGAGATTGGCCATGAATGCAATAAACATATAATATCATTTGGAAGGGAACCTACCCATCCCAATCTTACACACAAATTGTTGGCTTGATGATGATTGTAATGAATTCATCATATGTTGTCATTGATGAAACACATACACACACATATGTTTATATTGTCTACTGGTATGACTTCAAGTTGTTTATACTACAATCGGTATACTAGAGGTTTGTTTCTAATTGGTATTTGGTGACAACCGATATATGCATGGAGATAACCACTTGGTTATACATGTCTTAGCATCAATATGAAGATCTAGTGGAGACTATCTCAAAAGCATCAAGGATAAGCAATTTAACTGTAACCGGTATTAAGTGTTCCAACTAGTATTCATAGATTGTGTGATGAGTTATCACCATCAACAAGTTTTGGTGATATTTTTGTGATGAGTTATGATCACTAGACCAGATACACTGCACCTAGGAAATTGTGTTATGATTTCTTTAGTCCGACATGAAGTCTAAATGTTTATTTATTGACATCACAATGAATTATTTTTTAGATGAGTGAAAGTGATATGTTATGTGCAAAGGAAAAAGTGTTAAGTTGCAGAGTATGTTGAGAAGCAGTGTTGAATATGCTTAAAAGGATTTGATCAAGCAAGTATTGTGTTACTCAGACAGATTAAACAAATCTTGTTGTCTTCTAACAATTACATCAGAATTAAAATCCTCTAACCGGGTAAGCTCTAACAAGCTTCATTGTTCAAATCCTCTAACAGGGTGATCCATTAGTTTGGATTCAGAAATCCTCTATTGAGGTTACTCCTAATAGGGTACTACCTTTTACAGGGTATAGCTTTTAATCAAGCTTTGGGATCTCTAACAAGATTCGCTCCTAGCAGAGAACTTTGTAGACCTTAACCAGTTAGTTATCTATGATTGTAGATAGTGAACTTGCGAGTTCCATCTCACCGTGGTTTTTACCTATTTGGGTTTTCCAAGGACAAACATTTGTGTTATGGTGGATGTTTTACTTATTGTGGTTGTTTTTATATCATTTTGGATTGCATGCATTGTGTTTAAAATTTTTGGTAAGTTCATCTACTAGTTATTGTTTGAAGTAGTTTTTTTTTTGTGTCACTAATTCACCCCCCCTCTCGGTTCTTTTCAAGTCCATAAATTGGTATCAGAGCCTAACTTCTCTAAAGCCTAATCGCTTAGAAGGGAGCCTTGCAACCACCATGGGGGACATGAGCTACTTTGAGATGGCCAAAGAGCTTGAAGCTAGTAGAAATGAGCTTGAAAAACTTAGGGTGAAACTAAAAGCTTCACAAGTCAAAAGGAGAGAGCTAACTGAACAACTATTGGAAATATCTGATAACAGTTCTTTAGATGAGGCCAATATTGATTCTTTAGCCAAGGAAGTTGAAAAGTTAAATAGTGAGAAGCTAAATCCGAGGAGAGAGTTAGAAAGCTTGACTATCCACATGAGTCAGGAACTGGAAGCTAGAAGAATAGCTGAAGATCTTAACAAGGAAAGAGATCGAGAGATTGCCAAGATCAAGCGAGAAAATGTCAGTATGCATGAGCATTTGGTTGTAGAAAGAGAAGAAAAAGGGAATTTACAACTATCATCTCTAAGAGAGAGCCTGTCAAAACATAATGAAGACCTCACCAAGAAGCTCACCAAAGCTAATGAGAAACTAGAAAAGTTCAACAAGAGTTCTACCTTGCTAGATGAACAAATCCAATCTCAAAGGATGAAAGGTGATACCTCTGGACTTGGTTTTAATACATTGAAGAAAGGAGAATCATCTGGTACAAAGAGTAACACTCTTAAGAACAAATCTGCTCCTAAGGTCAAGAAACCTACTGGTAAGGAGGTCTTTAAACCTGTTTGTTTTGTTTGCCATAAACCTTGTCACACTGCAAATGTTTGTAGAGACAAACCTAACAGAAATGCAAGCTACAATACTAATGCTAGGTATGTGTCTAATAAATTTTAAGGTCATTGCTTCACATGAAAAATGTATGGACATAGATTAGTTGAATGCAGATATGGAGCAAATAATCATGTGCCTCACATGTATCCAAGACCAAATGGAAACTAGATGATAAATTATTATAACCGGGGAAATATGAACTGGCAAAGACCCCACAACAACCAGTTTAGTCCATTTGAGATGGAAAAGATAACAAATCTCATATGCACCATCTATAAAAACTTTGGTCATGTGGCTATGAATTGTAGAAGAAGAACTGGGAGAGGTAATGCAGGACCTTGGAAATCATCTGGTATGGCCTGCTATCAATGTCATAAATTGGGACACTTGGAATTTTTTTGTAGATCTAGGAAGAGAAAACCGGTCAACCCTTCTAAAGATCAGAAAGGCAAGCAAAAGGTTGATGTTGAAGAAACAAGAGAAGAAATGAATCAAACTTGGAAGAAGAAGAGTGATGATTCACTCGAAGAACAAGCTATTCCTTCACCCAGTGAACAAAATCCTACATCGGTGAATTAAGCCTTTTCATATGGCTAAGGGGAGCATAACGGTAAACCCACCTTCGGACCCCTTGAAGTGAATAAGTGGTAAGAGAATTCAAAAGCATGAAATTTTGATAACTTTCTATTATTTAGTTATCAACCGGTTTTTCCTTAAGCGGTGTAATTCGGGTTTGTAACCCTAACGGGAGAGTGTTTATTGCAGTTGGTAAAAAGAATAAAAGCAAGTTTTTACTTTGTTATTTTTACCCTAACTCATTCGAGAAAGGAATTTTGAGCGTTTGCAGAGCTAAGTAAAGATTATTAGCTGATTTTAATCGAAGTCACATTGAGATTTGAGTAATCAAGCCAATTTGAAGGTTGGAGAAGACAAAACTAGTGTACACTTGGGCATACAACCGGTAAAAGAAGCAACGCCTGAAATAAGGTATTTCTTGATAATCTTGCTTCGTAATCTAGTTTATCTAGAATGGCATCATCTTCTAAGTCGGTAGGGAAATTGATGATCACGTTAGAACCTATGGAAGTTGTAAAAGCATAGTCTTATAATGCTTTGTCACAAGTTCCTAGCGGTGTCGTAGTAAAAGGAGATTTGTCTAGCTACATTGACTGCAAAATTGAGGATTTAGGGTCACTGTCAATATATTCTCAGTTGAAATCACTTTATGATAAAAACGAGAAAATTCAAACAGAGTATATTAGGGTTTTTGAGAAAGGTTTTCATAACGCAACTTACTTCCTTGAAGATTTTGAAGAAGAGCATATCCGAATTATCTTGAGTAGAGTTCATGGGGAGAACATGTACTAAGAGAGTACTCATACCATAATCAAGGAAGCCATTCAGGCCGTAACTAGTTTTCACTCAACTAGTGAAGTCCTCAGTTGAGATGCATTTTAAAAGATACAGTAAATACCCTAACCGGTTCAACCGTTGATGGTCGTGCCTTCTCTATTAACAATATCAGAGACCCAATGGTAAAATTAGTAGCTATGGTCATAGGCAATCGAGTATTCTACTCTAGCTGAATGAATAGTGTTCCATCAACAACAGTGCATACTGCTTACAAGATGATAGCTGAAAATGTAGATTATGACCTTTGTGAGGCCATAAGGAGCCAATTGTTTTTAAATATACAATCTATCAATAAGGACAATAGCCTAAAGTTTAAATATGGATAGTTATTGATCGGGATATTCTTTTATTTTCAGAATTTTCTACCGGGAATCAGAGATCTTGAATGGTCTAAGGATCTACCGGTATCCGCCCAGATCAAGAACAACATCAAGGCTGTAAGGAATACTTTCTCTGCCACTATGAACAAATACTTCAATGAATTTCAAAAGAAGATGAGCATGAGATTAAGATTGCCTGAGGATGTGGTCAAACAATTTTCCAAGGACATTGTTTTCACAGTTACCATTGTTTTCTGTTTAATGGAGGCAATTGAGCCTAGAAAGGAAGAAATGGAAGATATGAATTATGAGGTTAACTATAACTTATTCATTAGCTATGCCAATAACATGTTGGCCTCTCCAGTAGATAAAAAGAAGGCAAAATTGAGTTCAGTGAAAGAACAGACTGCACAAGATGGAATAAGTATTTCTTCAACCACAAGCAGTAAAGGTAAGAAAAAGAAAGCTGAGGATGCACCTCTGATGATGAAAAGTACCAGAATGACATGGAGTGTCCAAAACAAAAAGGAATCAGAACCTAAGGTGTGTATGAAAAAGGAGATAAATAAACGAGGTTGAAAGTTAATTCTTCAAGAAGAATACGAAGGAACTGACATTGAAGAAGAACCTAAGAAGATGAAAGCTACCAACAGAGTAGAAAAGTTAGTGAAAAATGTGCCAAAGGAAACTGTGCCTATTGATATCTCAACTTATAAACTTGAAACCCACTTTGAAAGAACAATGAAAACATTGGGGAGAAACAAATTTGACAATGTCAAAGAACATTTTGATTCCTTCACTAAAGATGAGAAGGAGAAAATTATATAACAAGTAATCAATCATTTGTGTCATTACAATATATTACCACATGATCTTGAAAAAGACATCTCTAATTCTTTGTACACTATTCTTTTGAATAAATGGGAGGAAGCTATAAAGGAAAAAAAAAAATTATAAATGAGATATTTGTGTAATATTTTCCTAAATTATCCAAGGATGAAATAAGTACTTTAGTTGATCAGTACACAATTCAATTTTCTTTCAAAGAAAGAAGATTGAAGCTACTTAGTGGAAAGAGACAAATTATTGAGACTGAAACCCATCAGATAGCCTGTAGCATCCAACGGATGGAAGTGCTCATACGTTCTTCTAAGGATGAAGAAAATAATGATGATATACCTAATATGGATACATATGTGCAAGCTAATGAGAGGAAGGATGACACTACTATCCATGTTATTGATGATAATTAGGACACAATTGATCTATCTGAGGACATCATTGCACCTGATATGTATCCACCCGTGATCACTGTCTTATAGGTTACTTCAGTTTAGGAGCCTGTAAGGAAAGAACAGTGCAGAAACGCCTTCCTAATATCAATTAACAGGGAAGATCATGCAAGAATACAGTTTAAAATTTTTACATAATGTTAAGAATAACATAGACAAAACACATAGAATCAACACAGAGACAAAATACCAAGAATTACGTGGGAAAACCCTTTCAAGAAAAAAAAAACCCACCACCAACAGTTGAAACACTTTATTTCTAGTAAATGAATTTACAATAAAGTTTCAGTCTGCAACTACAGGTATTTGTTCTCATATTGTCATGAACTGGAAACTACAATCGACTCACGCTATCAGTTACATTCACCATAGTTATCCAATGGCTTCATATATCAGATTGTCAACAGTTCATCTGAGCAACTGCACCAACGGTTTGAAGTCTAATCATCTGCATTGGTTTGTATTCATGAGAAACTCAATATCCCACATGCACCAGGAAGCCAGGTCATTTCGTATTCATATACGCTGACAAGACCATCTTCAATGTCCAAGTGTTTATCTTTTGGACTCTGGTTCAAGCGCACACCCGTAGTCAGTCTCTACTCCACTTGCTCGACCTCTAGCTCACATCTTTGCTAGTCTATCACGGACTCGCCGCCAGAATTCTTCTTTGTTACTGGGTCACAATGGAAAGTCTAACGAGCAATTTCCCATCATGACCTAGCGACCACCGTTAGATCTTCTATGATAGTCGTCTAATCATCTATGATCTACTTAGCCTTTAACTCACCTTATCTTCTCCCCTGTCGGGTCCCACCACTTGGTCGCCATGTCGCAAGGGATCACATTTCGGGCACCTCACAACCTCTATATAGTGACAACAGCTAATAGTCCCAAAATTTTACTGCATCCTTGATCTTCCTCAAATCTTTCATTGGATCTTCTCGATTTGCAGGACCCTTATCTCACCTGGGCCACTCAAATATGCCATGTGTCACTCCCTGATTGGCTCTGGAGTCTCTGCCCTACCACCTTAGCATGACCTCACTAACCGCTCAGAATGAAGCTCTTCTTTGTCGCTGGGTCGTGATGGATATTCTAAAGAGTAGTTTCCCATCGCGACCTAGCAACCACCATTGGATCAACTCAGACTTGCTCACCCGATACTTGATCACAAGAAGAGGGTTCCATTGGCCCATCGACAAAAGTCACATCGACAGTTGTTCCATTGGGATAGGTTACTTTGATCAGTCCGAACACAAGTCAAGTTAATTCAAGGCACATTTCCAACAAATTCCCACTTGACAAGGAATTCATTGGACTGCTTACCATTCCATATTTTACTAAGAAACATGGGTATCAAGATCCATAGAATTAGAAGACCACCTAAACTTGTGAGTGCTCACAGGTTTCGTCAAGGCGTCTGCAACATTTTCCAGAGTGTCTACCTTGTTAAGAATAAATTTTCCATCTTCCACCATGTCATGAACAAAGTGATATTGAACATCAATATGCTTCGATCTGGCATGGAAAGTAGGATTCTTTGCCAAACATATGACACTCTGACTGTCACTCTAAATTTCAACCTGCCCTGCATCAAAACCAATATCTGAATTCAAACACCTAAGCCAGACCGCTTCTTTACAAGCATGTGTGGTCGCCATGTATTCTACCTCTGTAATGGACAAAGCGACTACAGATTGTCGCTTGCTCATCCAACTAATTGCTCCACTATTCATGACAAAAACATATCCGCTAGTGGATCTTTTGCTGTCTATGTCTTCTGACCAATTAGAATCCACAAAACCACATACATTGAGAGTTTTCTTTGAATCATCAGAATGACCATGATAGCACATAATAAAATCTGAAGTTCCCTTCAGATATCTAAACACCCTCTTTACATCATCCCAATGCGGCCTTCCTGGATTCGACATAAACCTGCTAAGTACTCCCACTGGTTGGGCAATGTATGGTCTTCTACAGATCATAGCATACATCAAGATGCCAATAACATTTGCATAAGGTACACTTTTCATGTCTTCTATCTCTTTTGGAGATTTCATACTGTCAAAAACAAACAACTTAGTTCCCTCCAATATGGGAACAACCTGTGATTTCCAGTCAGACATATGAAACCTGTCAAGAACATTGGTTATATATTTTCTCTAGCTGAGCCAAATTTTCCTCTTAGATCTATCCCTTTTGATCTCCATTCCTAGAATGTAATTTGTTGCTCCTACTAATATTTTAAATATGAGATCATACCTTTTGTATTTCATATGAACAACATGTCATCTACATACAAAGCTATGATAAGAATCCCAACACCTTCAGTTTTGTAGTAAATACAATGATCGTCTTTTGATCTCACAAATCCCAAGGACAAAACAAATGTATCATACTTTTGATAACACATTTTAGGAGACTATTTCAAACCATATAGAGACTTCTTGAGTCTGCATACCAAATGTTCTTTACCTTTTTCCAAAAAGTGCTCAGGTTGAGACATATAAATCTTTTCTTCAAGATCACCATGAAGAAACGTTGTCTTCACATTCATCTGCTCAATCTCCCAATCATATGTTGCTACAAGTGACAAGAGAAATCTGATAGATGTCAACTTAGTTACAGGAGAAAACATCTCTCCATAGTCAATACCTTCCTTCTGAGAATACCCCTTTGCAACCAATCTTGCTTTGTACTTGTCAATGTTGCCATCTAGACCATACTTCTTTTTGAAAACCCACTTGCAGCCTACAGGATTTCTGCCTTTAGGCAATGGCACCAAATCCCAAGTTCCATTTTTATCGAATGATGACATTTCATCATTCATGGCTTCTAACCATGAATCTGAATCAGGCATCTTAATAGCTTCTTTGACAGTCATAGGCTCATCAGTATCTACAAGTAAAACATAAGTACAATTAACATTCAATATAGAGTGACTGTACTTATTAGGTGTATACCTATTAGGTTTCCACCTCTCTCGAGTAGATCTTCTCAACTCTGGTGTTGAGGCTTCTTGAGGTTCAACATGAGGCTCATCATCATGTTCTTCTTCAGAACTACTTGAACTGCTTGAACTCTCCTCATCTTCAGGTATCTCTAGAGATTCTTCCTTAGCTGGAGGAATTTCAACCTCATCATCTCCTTGCTTTCCTATGTTGTGACCTAGTGACATAGGTTTCAGCTCTTGAAAAATCACACTTCTGCTGTACATAACCTTACTAGTCACTGGATTCCAAAGTTTGTATCCTTTCACACCAACTTCATAGCTAATGAAGATACATTTAACAACTTTGTTATCCAACTTAGATCTATTAACATTAGGCACATGAGCATATGACTTTGCACCAAAAACACGAAGGTGCCTTAAATAAGGTTTCTTACCAGACCATGCTTCCATAGGTGTTTTCTCAACCAATGCTGAAGTAGGAGAAAGATTCAGGAGGTAACACGCTATAGCAACTACTTTAACCTAGAATTTTTGTTCCAGCCCAGCTCTGATCAACATGCTTCTTGCTTTCTCCATTAGAGACCGATTCAACCTTTCAGCAACTCCATGTTGTTGTGGAGTGTAAGGTACAGTCTTATGTCTCTTAATTCCATGATCAACACAGTACTTGTCGAAATCTGCACTATAGTATTCACCACCGTTGTCTATTCTTAAACATTAAATCCTTCTCCTAGTCTGATTTTCAACAAGGTTCTTAAACTCCTTAAACCAACTAAACACTTCTGATTTACTTTTAAGAAAGTACACAAATGCCCTTCTTGAATAATCATCTACAAAAGATACATAGTACTTAGACTTAGATAGAGAAGGAACATCCATTGGACCAAACACATCAGAGTGAACATAATCCAGAATGTTAGAAGACTTATGAGAATTGGAATAAAACTAAACACGGTTTTGTTTTCCATATATACAGTGTTCGCAGAAATCAAACTCAAAACTACAATCATCTAGACCTTCAACCAGATTCTTATTCTTCAAAGCTTTTAAACCTTTTTCACCTATGTGGCCTAACCTATTATGCCAGAGCATTGTTTTCTCAGCAAGAATTTTAGCTTCCAATGAATTAACATTATGCATCATTATAGTTGTCTTAACAAACTTTTTAGAGGTTACATTACAACATATAGGTTCAACATTTAACTTATACAGTGTACCAATGCGATCACCCTTTGCCAATACAATGGAACCCCTAGTCATCTTGCAACCACTAGATACAAATGTAACTTGTACTCCAGCATCATGAAGTTTACTTACAGAGAGAAGGTTTCTTGCCAGACCTGGTATATGAAGAACTCCATTGATCCCCTTCACTCTACCATCTGGGAATTGAATTTTAATTTTGCCTCTCCCTACAATCTCCAATGTAGAATCACTAGCCAAGTATACCTTTCCACCAACATACGGTTCATACTTCTAGAACCACTCCTTGTGGGAGGTCATGTGAAAAGATACGCTAGAATGTACTAATCAGGTATCATATGATGTAGGCACTACCAGGGCTACTACAAATGCATTTGTATCACTTTGAGAAGATTCAGTGTCAGAATACTTATTCTTCTTCTCCTCCTCCTTGTAATCCTTTTTGATATGCCCTTTTTCCCCACAGTTCCAGCACTTCACCTTTGACTTCTTGCCTGGAGATTTTGATCTCTCTTGAGGCTTGGACTTGGCCTTCTTTCCTTTCTTCTTATCTTTGTCCTTCGATCTACCTCGAATAGATAGAGCATCTTTTGTCATCTCAGAAGACGTCTTTCTCATTTCTTCTAACAAAAGAGTATTAACCATAGTATCCATCTTGAACTGGGTCATAGTACTACCGATAGCCATCACTAAGTGATCCCAAGAGTCAGGCAATGAACACAACAACAACATGCAACGTTATTCTTCCTGAATGGTCACACCAATAGAAGTTAACTATGCAAGAACCATGTTGAATGCATTCAAGTGGTCTACTAATGGTTTTCTTTCATCCATCTTCAGAGAGTACAACTTCTTCCTCAAGAAAATTTTATTCACCAAGGACTTGCCTTGATAAATATCTCCCAACTTATTCCAAAGAAGATGTGCAGTCTTCTCCTCATGGACGTTTAACAAAACAAAATCAGCAAGACATAGCTTTATTAGACCCCTTGCCTTTCGGTTGGCTAATTCCCAATCCTATTACTTCATGCATGTAGGTTTCTGCCTAGACATAGCAATCCAAAGGTCTCGCCTTCCGGTTAGCTAATTCCCAATCCTATTGCTTCATGCATGTAGGTTTCTTCCCAGACATAGCAATCCAAAGGTCTTGGTCAAAAAACAAGTCTTTCATCTTGAGTTTCCCTAGTTCAAAACTAGAAGCATTAAACTTCTCCATGTCTATGCGCCCTCAGGTGCTCGCCATCTTAACCTGTAAAACAAACAAGTAGACACTCTGCAAGATTCCCACTAAAATAGAACTGAAACAAAAAACCAACCCTACCCAACAAGGATAATAAAATGGGCCAAGCTCTGATACCACTTGTAAGGAAAGCACAGTGCAGAAATGCCTTCCTAATGTCAATTAATAGGGAAGATCATGCAAGAATGTAGTTTAAAATTTTTACAGAATGTTAAGAATAACATAGACAAAACACATAGAATCAACACAAAGACAAAACACCAAGAATTGCGTAGGAAAACCCTTTCGGGAAAAAAACCCACCACCAACAGTTGAAACACTTTATTTCCAGTAAATGAATTTACAATAAAGTTTCAGTTTGCAACTATAGGTATTCATTCTCAGATTCTCATGAACTAGACACTACAATCGACTCACGCTATCAATTACATTCACCATAGTTATCCAATGGCTTCATATATCAGATTGTCGATAGTTCATCTAACCAACTGCACCAACAGTTTGAAGTCTAACCATCTGCATCGATTTGCATTCATGAGAAACATAATATCCCACATGCATTAGGAAGTCAGGTCAGTTCATATTCATATACACTGACAATACCATCTTCAATGTCCAAGATTTTATCTTTTGGACTTTGGTTCGAGTGCACACTCGTAGTCAGTCTCTACTCCACTTTCTTGACCTCTAGCTCACATCTTTGCCAGTCTGTCATAGACTCACTGCCAGAATTCTTCTTTGTCGCTGGGTTGCGATGGAAAGTCTAACGAGAAATTTCTCATCACGGCCTAGTGACCACCGTCAGATCTTCTGTCATCATCGTCTGATCATCTGCGATCTGCTCAACCTTTAACTCGCCTTAGCCACTCTCCTATCGGGTCCCACCACTTGGTTTCCATGTCTTGATGGATCACATTACAGGCACCTCACAACCTCTCTACAGCGACAGTCGCTGATAGTCCAAGAATTTTACTCCATCGTTGATATTCCTTGGATCTGTCGTTGGATCTTCTCAATTTGCACGACCCTTATCTCACCTAGGCCACTCAATTATGCCACATGTCACTCCCTGATTGGCTCTGAAGTCTCTTCCCTACCACCTTAGCACGGCCTCACTAACCGCCTAGAATGAAGCTCTTCTTTTTCGTTGGGTCACGATGGATATTATAACGAGAAGTTTCCCATCGTGACCTAGCGACCACCGTTGGATCAACTCGGACTTGCTCACCTGACACGTGATCACAAGAAGAGGGTTCCATTGGCCCATCAACAAGAGTCACACCGACAGTTGTTCCATCGGGATAGGCTACTCCGATCAGTCTGAACACAAGTCAAGTTAATTCGAGGCACATTTCCAACATAACCAACAACTCAACAAGGAGTGGATATTCCACCAGCAAAAGATGAACCTGAGAAACACCAATCCCCACCGGTTTCACAGGATATTTAGAAGGAATCTAATGCAAACATTGGTACTCAGTCATCTGAGCAAGAAACAAAGAAAGAACAAGGAAAAATAATTGTTAATGTAACATCTTCTGAACTGGCAAAGCCATTAGTCTTACAACAAAATGATGAAGATGAAGATGACTCATTAGGCATTTCAAGGTGTTAGTGAACAAATTTTGTCTTTCTTTAAATTGAATTGATTCTAAGCTCTGCTACCCCTTTGAAAGACAAAAGTTCAACTAAACAATTGGGTAAGTGTGACATACATCACTTCCCTCTAAATTTTAGATAGGTACAGCTCCCTCCATGAGTTATTCAGGGAATAATCTAACTAAATAAACTATTATGCTTTTAACCTGAAAGAACGTAAGGCTGCCTACTTAATTCTTTGATGAGAGGCCAGGCAATATATAAAATATTTCAGGATAATTTTTTACGAAGCGCTTCACCACGAATATCAGAAGAAATCAAAGCAAAGTTTAATAACACTGATTTCAGTACTTCTTAAGAATAAACAAGAGAAACAAGGTCTCTTTTCAAGTAAATATCTTTCCAAACAACATAGAAAGAAGTGCCAAATTGATAACAACATCCATCATTGGAAAGGTAATCACAGACATTTTGATTAGATTAATATTTGCAAAGAAATACCACTCCACGGATTCAAACTCAAATATTTTCCACCTCAAAATGCATATGATGTTTATATATGTATTTCATGCAACAAAGACATAACAATACATGCATAAGTTCTTTCCAAGTTCAGATTCTGAAAAACTTGATCACTTCCTTCAGACCAAACTAAAAACTTCTAAAAATCTTAGTATATTTTCTAACCCTTTCTCTATCTATCTTAATCTAATTTATAGTAGTCTTTTAAAGAACAGAGGAGGTCTCCCTAAAAACTCGACCTCCTCTGAAACAATTATAAAAACCAACAGAGTATTTAGGGGATAAATGTCCCGAAGTCATTGCAAGGTTATGCAAAGCATATAAAATAAAAACAAAGCATTAGCATCATGCTATGCCTCTTCTCCATCGTCATCCTCTCCCCCACTTTTTTGGGCATCGTGGGCGGTTGCAAGCTCCTGAATTATAGACTGACTTGGATTTTTCATGGCATTGATATTTTCTTTTGCGGCTTCTTTGTCCCACCTGTGTTTCACCATTTTCTCGACATGCTTAGGTAACTGATCGTTACCAATGAATGTCATGGACTCAATTCAGGCGATCTGTGTTATATCTTAGGGAGTGCAGTTGTCTTTGGCCTTAACTTTCTCCATGTGCAGCCTAAATGCCTTTACCACGTCCTGTGTGTTCAACCCACAAAGTCACAGTTGCCAATCATGGTTTGGGTTAACCACTTTATTGTCATTGACCAAGCTACACTGAAGTTCTTGAAGCTTGTAAATAGAGGCCCTGGCATCAGAAATCACAGACTTGAATGTAATTACCCGCCACGCTATAGTTTTCTTCAATACGAAAAGCTGGCACTCATCAGTTACCAATTTAATTGAATTTTCTGCTAAAAACTTTGAGGCTCTATATTCTTCTATCTTGGTGAGCATGGGTAATACATTTTCCCATTTATGCTCTTCCTTTTCCCATGGCACAATCTAATTTTGAATCTCCACAGTGAGGTTTTGCATTTCATCGCATAGCTTCTTGGAGTTTGTAATATATTTTTCACCATCTCTAATCACTCCTTCAATCCATTTCTCTATGGCCCCTGCGATGCTCTAGGCTCCCTGAACTTGATTCATCAATTTATTGTTCTCCGGTGAAGTAGGGTCAAAAATTTATGAAGCATGCGATATGGGAAGTGCTCCAAAACAGCCTATCCTATCAATGAATTGAGCTAGAATCTTGGTATGTCATTTCAATTTTCTTTTCTCTTGTCCATCTTTTTCTGACCTGGTGAGCATCTTCTTAGCCAACACTTGGAAAAGGTGATTATCAGAGTCCCTTCTCATGTTCCTGAGATGCACTTTGGTGACCTCAAAATCCTTTGCATTTACTTCCTTATTCTCATCTTTGGGCTTATAAGAAGCAATTTCAGCAACCCACCTCCCGGTCTTTTCATCAACATCCAATCTGGCAGTTGTTTTGAACTTCTTCTGTTTGGGACCCTTCTCCATGTATTTGACCACCATGTGTTGGATTGGGATGGACACTGGGATGAAGCTTCGTTTCTTTCTTACTGAAGTAGTTAACCATTTGGGAGTTGTATTTAAACTAGTTGTTCCTCCAGTTACTTTAGGTGGGGGTGTCATGGCTACAGTGATTGCATGAGAATCCATAGTGTTGACAATGTCACTATCAAGGTCCTGTTGAACACTATATTTGAAAATAAAAAATATATAAAAAATGTATATTCCCATAGGCGTGAAGACTGAAAGATGTTTTCGGCCAGCAAATTGTATCGAGCACTGCAAAAGAAGTTTCATCGAAAGAGTATTTTCATCGAAATGAGGCATGTAAAGCACCGAACAAAAGTATTTCGGCAAAAAGTCACTTTCGATGAATGTAGAAAATCACTCATTGATACTCTAAGTTTTATCAAAAGGCAGAAAGGCAAAAGTAATTTCGAAGGAATATCATTACCGAAGAAACTCATAAAACATTCATCGAAACCAAGTTTTCATCGATGACATAATGTCGAACAAAAGCAAAGGTGTTTCATCGATAAAGGAGGATATCGATGAAAAAGGAATGTCGATGAACATACATGGGCCCTCACCGAAGAAAGAAACTCATCGAAAGAATGATTTCGATGAAACTTGCGAGTGACTTATCGAAAAGGAGGTCTATCGATGAAAGAATGGTTTCGATGAGTCTTGAAAGTGGCTTCTCAACATGGGCTATTCACCGAAACAATAGTATCAAAGAAAATGGGCTTTCGATGAAAGATTTAAACACTCGGTCGAAGACAAGGGTTTCATCGATAACTTGAAATATGATCACTTTGAGTGAACTGTACTTCCCGCGAAAGAGTTAAAGGCCCAATTGAAGAATGTCACATCTGCAATTAAGTTTAAACACTTGAGTAGCCGTCGTAGACGCAGAACATTAACTATGCACAAGTTGCCCATACGATTACAGTTGAACTGATTGAATTTTCATAAGAACCAGATCGATGCTAAAAGACTGAAAATCGCGAAGAACCTACGGAAACTTGCGAACGATAACCAGAAGAGCCGAGCATTCCTCCAAGTAAGTGTTGTCTCTCATGTTTGCTTAAATCATGGAGCCTTCGTCTTCTTCTTCTAAAAAGAGTAGGAAAGGAAAAGAGCTGAACCCTGAAGAGAAACCCAAGAGACAAAAGAAAGAAGGGAGAGCTCTGACTCAGGATTTGTTAGACCAGTGTCCCTCATCTAGTGTAAGGTCCAAACAGATCAAAAGTGAAGAAGAAGGATTAGAGGATAGATTCGAAAATCTAGGAGACATTTGGACTGAAATCAGAGGACATGAGTTGTTTTTGTTTAGCTACAAAAGAAGGGATGCTCCTGAACCCATAAGTAATCTATGGAAGAAGAACTTAGGCAAATTGGTAGTCCCAAATGTGTTTGTAGATGTAGAATTGATGAAAGCTCTGGTAGATTGCTACAATCCAAGAACCAAAACCATATGTGATTACAGAAGGAATACGTTAGTAGTGATTAACAAACAGACTATTGATATGGTTTTTGATTTGGACTGGGAAGTAGAGGAGAGTATCGATATGAAGAAACTTTCACAAGAATTCTTTAGTTTGGAAAATATCTACAGAACTTGGAGACTACCTATTCACAGGCCAAAAGTGGGTGGGTCATTTGTTCCGTTCAACAAAGATGACAAGGTGCCGTTTGATGTCAACCACTTCCATCCATATTTCAAATATACATATTATGTTGCAGCCCAAGTACTAGGCCTAGAGGCTCATCCACTCATGGATATTGGAGTTATGGTTCTGTGTGCTGACTTACAGTCAAAAGACCCTAGGTCATTTGATTTTGCCACTTATGTTGCAGATGCCTTAAATCATGGGTTGGAAAAATTGAAAGGGGACCTTGTGAATGTTCATTTTTCATTGTACTCCATGTTAATGCATATCATTCTTTATTGTGGCCAAGAGATTAACTTATGGTCAGATGAGTTCTGCATTAGATCTTATGATAAGAATGGTCTGAAGAAGCTAGTTCAGTTATGGGTATCTGCATGGGACCAGAGGTTCATGAACAACCAATACTGGCACTTTCAAGAATACTTTGTGAAACCTCTTAGTGCAGCTTTTGGGCAACACAGGGATTACACTTTGTCTCCTGAAATCAAAAGATTTCTCAGACCAAAGGATTTCTCTCCAGAGTCACAGATTGATCAAAATTGGGGTGATTGGTATTGCCATGATAATCACATAGAAATCAGGGTATTTGGATATGAAGGGCAACCCCACATGCTTCCAATTACGGTGCCAAACAGGGTGGCTAGCCTTGAAATTATAAGACAATTGTCTATTGTCAGTGCTAAACACTTAACAGATTTTGGTAAACAATCCATTGTTCCAGGGTTATTGGTTTTCTCTGATTTCAATGTTAAAAGTTCAAAAAGTTATCATTTACTGCAGAACAAGTTAGACTACTATGGCATGACTCTGGGTGAGCCTAGAGAGAACTTCGATCCTGAAGGATATATAAGAGCTGCCAGAGCCTCACAGAAACTCAAAGCTGGAATACATGTGGCCAAAATGCCAGATGACCTGATTAAGAATCTTGAAAGAGAAGAGGCCAAAGCTTTGAGAGAAAAGAGTGAGCTAGTTTGGGAAGCTTACAAATGGAAAAGGGTAAGGGGAATGATAGATGGAGACTTAATTGGAAATCTCCAAGACCCTCTGGAAGTGGCTAAAAGGCTGCTTCAACATGAAGCAGAGATCATGCATAGAGTGCCTTCGCAATTCCTTCATTTCATTAATACTGAGAAGGACAGTCAGCCCCTAGCTCACATGTCACCAAAGTCGACCGCCAGTAGTATCCCACCTGATTCTCCTAGAGAAGATTATCCTCCTGGTTTCGAAGCAGAGATGAATATGGATACTGGTGAAATTAACATCAAGGATGTTGTTGATATAAGAATGACTGAGCATGAAGATTTCGTTGCTGATAATGGATTCGCTTCTTCTAGGGAGTTCCTCTCATTTTTGTACCAATACAAAGGAGCTCATGTAAAACAAAGCATGGCTGGAAGACCAGAGGAGGAATAGATGAAGAGATTGCAAGATGAGATTGATGTCCTCATGAAAGATATGACTCCTGAGAAAGGGAGGAAACTACTAAAAGAGGCCGGTGTAATCATCTTCTCTGGTTGGGATATAAACTCAACACTTTTATTTGATGGCTTCCTGAAGAAACAAGATTTGAATCAACAGGTGTTGCCTCAAGAGATAGACAAATTGTTCTTAGGCTCTGGATATGATCCAGACAAGAAAGCTCTCCTACAATGGGCATTATATCCAAAGGGGAAGAGGCCTATCATTGTGGACATTGAAGAAACCTTTGGGCACCTCATGGTTCATCAGGTTGGAAAAACTGACCCTAGGGTCACTGCAAAACTCAACTTGGATGTTGCCAAATTGAACCTGGACCAGACAGAGTTTTTGGTCAGAGAGAACGTCACATATAAGGGGTTATATGAAAAATCAAAAGAGGAGAATCAAAAGTTGCAGGCAAAAGTATTGCAACTAGAGACAGGGACTCCTATTAGCGAATACACCTCATACCCCGCGGGACGTAGCTTGGACGATGTCTCTGATGCTCTATACTGGAAGTATCAAGCAGAGAAGGCCAATAAACGCGCATAAGGTATCCAACAAAGGATGGACAAACTGGTCAATGACATCATAGGACATCGGTTTAACACCATGCTCTTGCAGGTTGAACCATATTGGAAAGTATATAATAGAACGATAAAAGCGTTAACAGAGCATGAGAGGTTAAAAGCACGATTGCATGAAGTACTGAATAACGTCGAGGCCATGACACCAGAGGAAAAAGTTGAGGGGACTGCGTATATGGAGAATCATGTTAAACTTGAGGATACGCTGAGGAGAGACCTGAAGGAATTGGATGATGAGAAACCTGTTGGAATGCCCTCCGTTTACAAAGAAGGAGAAGTAATATCCCTAGAGGATTTGTGAAAAGAGCTCACCTGCGTCAAGGATTGGGCCTTGTCAGAGATAGATCGAAGTAAGGATATGGCCCCTACTGTCAACCAGATAATATTCAAGTATCTCTCACTGGGAGATGAATTGAAGAAACAGACTCCTCGAATCAAAACCTTCAAAGACGATGATTACATTCATCATTTGGGACTCCTAAATCTCTTTTTGCTTAAGTTTAGAAATACTCAAATTAACGATTAATATTTTGAAAGGTCGTGTCTCTTCATGAAAGGCCCTCATCCTCATATATATATGAGAATGATTTTTGTAATGTAAGGGGATAGTGATTAGATAAGATGAAGATAGCGATAGATGACAGCCTGTAAGTCTTCTATATACAAACTATAATGGAATACAAATTTTGATCAACTATTTCTCTGCATATGTGTTGTGGATCATTTCATTTTCTTTTGGCAATCGTCTGTGATATTGTCTGATAAGATAAGGTTATTCATGTTCTTAAGATCAGATCTATGTTTTATATTATAATGTTGCAACAAAAGTTTTTCTTGCGGATTGTGATTGTTCCTTGCAAAGCTTAATTGACTGGTCCCTTAAGGGTAGGGTTAAATTCACTCAATCAGCATATGATATAAGCATTCATTTGGTTCCAAAAGAAATAATAACTGACAGGTTCATAAAGGGATGAATTAAAAAACTGTCTCACAGGTTCGCACCATAAGTCCTAAAGAAAAGTGTAATGACTCTGTAACCCAAACAGCGAAGAAGGCACTGGCTAAATTACAAGTTGCACTCATCATTTCATTCATAATTGATTATTTTAATAAGCAATAGAAGGAATTAAGAAACATAAAGCAAATAGTTATTACAAACAACAATCTTGAACTCATCTGCTATATCTCCATTCAAGGAACTCATGCCATTTCAAGATCAGGATATATCAGATTAGGATAATAAATCTGCTATAAAAAGCACTGGTAATTGGAGACATTCAGTGAATAGGTATACCCGCCTAGGTCCTGCAGAGCCTAAAGTGAGAGAGTTAGCAACCAAACAGGTTCACTCTACATGTTGGCCAAGTCAATTGGAGGGTTTGATCATAGGAGTTGGCATTTCCTTAGAACCTATCCAATCTATTGATTTGAGACCCAACAGGTCCTCGACCTCAAAAATCTGAGTATCAAGGATCTTGTCTTTTACCTCTGTGTCTTTGACCTAGTCCATTTTCCTCTATGCAACACTCCGTGACCTTGTATATCGCGGGGCAAGAAAGTTCAAAGCAGGATTAGGCTCGTGCTTGTTGTGAGATTACTTCTTATTTTTACCTTCACAGTTGAAACCAATCGAATGATTACCAGCAGACAAATCTTCTATCAAACACTCCACAGCAATGGAGAACAAGTTTCAGAAATTAATCACTTCATACCTTATAGCAAATGAAGTGATAAAAGCTCATTTAGTGCATTAATTTCGGTCGTCAACTCAAATGTGTCAAGCATTGGGATTTGACATCACACGTGTGTATTGAATACATGGCGACGTTTTTGGGGTAACCGCCAATTCCCAAAAATGATTACTTGCCTTCAAAAATCAACCAATTGATGTCACCTGAGATATGGTTCAATCTTCATCATACTTAGCAATAAATGTGCCATCATGTCGTTTATTCCATGGGACCCGCCTGATTTGAACATGCATGAACAATTTGAATTGACTTCATGAGGGTTCAGGTAGTTCAAAGCATACGCTATGCCAAGGAAATTCTACTTTGAAAAGATTAACTTTTGTTAACTGTCGCTGGCCTTTTGAACTTTATCAAACATGTTGAACATCACTGAACTGTTTGAACTAGGTTCAAATGGTTCACAGTATGGAGAACGAGGATATGAAACATCATCCACGATCGTTAAATAGAACTACTGCAAAACACTTGAGTGAACGTTAGTCTGGAAACATTTTAGACACAACTTAGAACCTACGGTACCTAAATGAACATTATGAACTCCTTTCAAAATGGTTCAAGGGGTTCATGAGGTTCAAATAGACCATTGAAACTTGACGCTTTAGATTAAGAGACGATTTACAAGCAGATTAAGGATTGAACCAAGGAATTATTAACAAGATAAAGACTCAAATAAAATTTTGTAGGGCGACTTACTCTTGTTATGAGGGATGAATGACAAGATAACACAAGGCATATAAATGTTGATAATATAAGTGCATCTGAAATGTTGAAGATTGCAAATATCATGCAATCTAGAGCACACAAGAAAAGACTTAAAGAACAAAGGATAGAAGCAGAAACCATTCAGAAAGTAGTAGATATTTTGATAAATCTTCTATCGGAAACTACTATAGGGCACATGACAACATCCATTAGCAAACTTGGTCAATTAGTTACTGATGCATCTGACCAAATTGAGTCACTTGAAGAAGCAGGCCAGACATATGCTGATAAGAGTTATAGGAAGAAAAGAGGTGAGCAACTTATGAAGGAGATTGATACTGGGAAACTGGCTCTATCACTTAGAAAGATTTATTAAGGAAAGCTATTGAAATAGGCAGGAAGTATCTTGCATCTACTTCTAATATTTCATTCTTTTTTACTGATATCAATAGCAGGTGTATTGAAAATGAGCAAGAACTAGAGAAGATATGGAATGCATATGTACCACTTCAAGACTTTGTTTTTGCTTTTAGCAAATGTATGGATGATTTGCACAATAGGTTAGACACATATGATCTTAAGAAAGCCAAAAGACTCCTTTCATTAAAGGAATTGAAGAGTCAACTCACATCACAAGTGGACATCCTACGGAGACCCTACACACATGCAAAAGCTATTTTAGCTACCCCAGAAACCTATTCACTAGATTTCATGGAGGAATTTCATAATCAGATCATGTCTACACTTGAGTTCACTGAGAATTTGTTAGAAACATGGGAACATGCTTTATCTCAGTTGAAGAGAAATTTTAGTGCGATTTGTCTGAGAATTGCTAATGCATGAATCTTGATTCAATTTTTCAAAATTGTTGTATATGCTAAACACTTTGATACAAATTATATATATATATATATATATATATATATATATATATATATATATATATATATATATATATATATTGCTTTTTCAATTTGGCATTGTTGTCAAAGGGGGAGTAGAAATATGTATGTGTGTTTTTAAAAATTTTGTATGATGTATGTAGTAAGGGGGAGTATGTGTATGTATAAATTTTATTTGTAAGAACCACTTAGTTGTATTGTTGTAAAATTTTCTAAGTGTTGCCATCAATGCCAAAGGGGGAGATTGTTGGCTTGATGATGATTGTAATGAATTCATCATATATTGTCATTGATGAAACACATACACACACATATGTTTATATTGTCTACCAATATGACTTCAAGTTGTTTATACTACAACTGGTATACTAGAGGTTTATTTCTAACTAGTATTTGGTGACAACTGATATATGCATGGAGATAACCACTTGGTTATACATGTCTCAACATCAACATGAAGATCCAATGGAGACCATCTCAGAAGCATCAAGGACATGCAATTTAACTCTAACCAGTATTAAGTGTTCCAACCGATATTCGTAGATTGTGTGATGAGTTATCACCATCAACAAGTTTTGGCAATATTTTTGTGATGATTTATGATCACTTGACCAAATACACTGCACCTAGGAAATTGTGTTATGATTTCTTGAGGCCGACAAGGAATCTAAATGTCTATTTATTTACATCACAATGAATTATTTTTTAGATGAGCGAAAGCGATATGTTATGTGAAAAGGCAAAAATGTTAAGTTGCAGAGTATGTTGAGAATCAGTGTTGAATATGCTTAAAAGGATTTGATCAAGCAAGTATTGTGCTACTTAGATAGATCAAACAAATCCCGTTGTCTTCTAACAATTACAGCAGAATTAAAATCCCCTAAGCGGGTAAGCTCTAACAGGGTGATCCATAAGTTTGGATTCAGAAATCCTCTACTGAGGTTACTCCTAACAGGGTACTACCTTTTACAGGGTATATCTTTTAATCAAGCTTTGGGATCTCTAACTAGATTCGCTCCTAGCAGAGCACTTTGTAGACCTTAACCGGTCAGTTATCTATTATTGCAGATAGTTAACTTGTGAGTTTCATCTCACCATGGTTTTTATCTATTTGGGTTTTCCATGTACAAACACTTGTGTTATGGTGGATGTTTTTGTTAGATGTAATGACAGTCCCAAAGACACTAAGAGGGGGGTGAATAAGTGTCTAACCAGATATTGGAATATTTGAACTTATTTATAACTTTGTAACCCAAATTAATGTACCGGTAAACAAGTAATAATGTAGCAAAGAGAAATAACAGAGACAACATAAATGCACACCATAACACAAGATATTTTGGTGAGGAAACTCAGTAAGCAAAAAACCTCAGTGGGATTTGTGACCCACAATATTTACTCACTGACTAATATGAATAAATATTACTTACAATAGGGGCCTGCACATGCAGGAAGACCAACAACTTAGAGCGCACAACTCAACGAAAGAGTCTCACTGACAACAAAATGGATAATTAAATCCAAGACAATGTATTGCTCAAAATAGAATATGTTGTTGGGACTCATAAAATTTGAGTCAAGTTTTGAGGCCCACTACGAAATTTTTCTATTTCATTCTCAGAAAGACCACCTAACCTCATCCGGAGTGGCCTAGTTAGAGAGAGGGTAAAATGGAGCCAGTTGATCATCAAGAGGTAAAGCTTTGAAATGTGTCCTACACCTTTCATTTGACCTATGAAGTGTTTTGCAACTTTCAGAATTTAGTTTGGATCAATTGATTAGGTACCCATTTCAAGGGGTGAGCTGAAAGTCCATCATAGGTGCAAATGCAGATTTTATTAAGTGGCCTACTTTGAGTGCCTATAACTTTTGACCAGATGTTTGTCATGTTGAAATTCAAAGTGTACTAAATTCTATGCATATAAGTGTGCTTCCATGCAAAGTTTCAAGTCTTTATGAATCCATTTGCTCAGTTTGGCAAGATGATTTCTTGAGCCACTTCATTCAGTTTTCTGCATTTTCATTGCTACATCTTTTTAAGTGGCTATTTTCATGAGCTCACCATTTGCATCCAGGTAGCCTTTTGGTTGAAATAAGAATTCTCCATTCTTGTTTGTACTTCAAAGTATCTATACCCCATATTTGGGGGTCTATGGAGATCGTTTGATATTTTTAAGAAAGACACTTTGAGTTCCCTGCACATTAGTTTTATCAGGTTCACAGTGTTGACAGAGCCATTTGGCCATCTTTGACCATTAATATTTCTTCACTCAGGATTCATCTTGAGAAATAGCTTGGTAGAGTTAATGTTTGTATATCAGACAATACGCTTGTCAGTTTGCGAAGTCCAGAAAGATGTTTTGACTAGTTTTAAAATTACATCTTTGGGATTAAATGCGAAAATGTGGCGCAAGCGCCTAAAAGTTGCAAAACTTCATTTAATGATTAGAAAACTATGCCAATCAACTCCAGAAGTATATTTAAGCTTCCTAAGGCATTTTAAAGTTCAGTTGCATGAAAACAAAAGTTGTTTTAGTCGGACCCACTTTAGGGCCCAACCTAGCTCATGCTCATGCATTAATTTTATGGCGATTGGTGGAAACAATGGTAAATTGGAGTGTGAACTATGAAACCACGTGAATGAGGAACATATCTGCATATAAAATTTGATCATTGAGTCGAGGGACAATTAGGATTTTGAATAGAAATACCTCTACATGTGCTCCAAATGGAATGTTGCCTTTTCTTGCAGTTTGCCAAACAAGGAATGAATATTCCTACATTTTCTTTGCCAATGCTAACCATATGATGTATGCCAGACAATAAACTTTAATACAAATGCAAAGGGAAGGTGTAGTGCCAAATCCATGACCCTTGCTAGGTCCTCCTGCGATGATGCAAATAACAAATGCATTGAAACTCCAGGTTAAACCAAGCTCCATCGCCCTTGCCAACATATTCACTTCACGTGCAAGGAAAGGTGAGGAAGGCATAGAAAGTCTCCAGCAAAATGCAGTTAGCAGGTTTGTAGCCCACATGACGTGGTGTTTGAGAGGCAATTAAAAGAGTTTTCAAAGCAAATGCCTTTGGCTTGGCATGTAAGAGGCATTACATCTGAAGCTATGCATTGGCTGGTGTAAAGCTAAAACAACCCCCCTATGTCGTGGCTGGTTAAAAAGGTCATTAACTGAACCAAATGCAAGTGACAGGTGTAATTCTAGCCATTCTCCTCCCCTGCGAAGTGTTGGGTTGGAGCTACATTAAATTCCAAGCAAATGCAATGGCAGGCATAAAGCCAGATTCCAGAACCTTCCCAGCATCCTCCTTTTGCGTTATGTTTGGGGGGCATAGAAAGACTCTAGCAAATTTCATCCTGCATGGTTTTGGGAAGGCATGTTTATTGCTCTCCTCCCTTGCGCAGTGGCTAGAAAAAGAGAAATTCTATTTAAACAAAATGCGCAGGCAGTTGCATCCAAAGGCGGAGAAACTTCCAGTTCTGGTAATTGGCAGGTGTAATGCCAAAGACTCCCATGTGGCGTGGTTAAAAAAGAGAATAGAAATTGTAAAGCAAATGCAATTAGAAGGTGTGGAGTAAATCCACGACCAGAGCATCATCTCCTATGTGGTATGGTGGAATGGCGAAAATTTTTTATAAGAAAATGCAGTTCCAGGCTAAATGCCATTATCCCACATTGGCTGGGCGGAGGAGCTTTTATGTATTTAAATATAAGAACACACTCATCTATAGTGTCAAAGCCTTGAAGGCTTTTGACACAAGGTGTTTGATGGGCACCTAGTGGACCCCACATGTGTGTGCATGTTTCCCAAGGTGACCGATGAGATAGCTGGCAACTAGATGGACCCCATGCGTACATGATTCTTGAGGTAAGTGAGTTTTGTAGTGAAAGAACGAGTTAACTGGTGAGTAGGTTTAAGGCGATCGGACGATGGTCGCTATGTTGCAAGGCAAAGATGCTCGTCGGTTAACATCGTGGAGTAGCGACAAAGCACATCCAAAAAATGGTGGATTAAAGAATGAGAAAGATCAAAGATAATCAACAGTTGTCACTACTCTGCAAGGCGAAGGTGCTCGACCGTTACCCTTCGCGAAGTAGCGACCGATGAGCTGGCGGGTCCTGTAGAGGTGGTGATGACATGGCCGACAAGTGGCAAATAGTGGACCCCCCTGACAAATCACAAGCTACCACGTGGCAGGACGCAGGGCCAAAATTGATGAAAGATTAAAATTAATTAATATAGTTTCAACTATAGTGAAAAATGAAAAATTTAAATGATGGCCTCCATTGAGTGATTAATTCTCTCAAGGGTTATTGTTTTCCCAAACATAGACATATTATATATCATCGGAAAGCTCTCAAGATGATAAATCCAATCATGCAATTAGTTTCAACAAAAAAAGGAGATATTTTGAGAGAATTTTTAATAAGAAGAAAAGGAGATATTTTTGCAGTTAGGGAAAAAGGGACACATGGCAACTTCTGATGCATTCTAGTCTTTTCCCCCCTCCTTGATATTTCCATTTCCTCTCAATTGTAAGGGTTCTAGTTTTTTAGAGATTTTCACTAAGGGAGAAATCCAAAATTGCAGGTTCCAGTGATGGCATATTTTTATTTTTTCAAATGACAGTGTGTTCTTTTGGGGTTCCAGTTTTGTCTTTGCTGTAGGTTTTGTTTTAGTTTGCAGGTTTACACATATGCAAGGCATGTGTGATTTTCCATGAAATTGTCTTTAGAAATTTATTCAGATTCATACAATTTCATATTGTCAAGGATAATTTGGATTTGTCTTTTTTAGCCTTCTCTAAGAGTGTAATGTTTGTCTTTTGGGTATTCTTCTAGGAAGGATTTAAATCTTGAAACCCAACATTAATGATTTTGAATGTATATTGGTTATATAAGTATGGTTTTGTGATAGAGCAGAGGATTGTATTAATGTAATGCATTCATACATAAAAATTTAATGATGAGAGTAGCTTGCATTTGAGATTTCTCTTCCAGTTTTATGCATGACTCTGTGGCTTGAATAAGGCACTGGTCTTTTGTAACATTGAAGGATTGTCAGAACATCATTTTAAAATCCAAAATCAAAATATCTTTTGTTTTCTATTCTATGGTAGTGTCCATCCATCTCATGATTTCAAAACATTGTTGAGTTGTAAGTGTAGATCTAGCCCATCTACAGTACCCTCCTTGTTTTTTAACATTTTTGAGATCCATCTGCTTTTGTTGATGTTGTCTTGTGTATAATGGGTCTGATTCAATGCATCAAAGGTATACCTGCCTAGGTTTTGTAGAGCTTGAAGAGTAGAAGGATTCATATCCTTTTTATGTTGTCCAAGCCCTGAAGTTTTCATAGATTGAAATTGGCTATTTCATAGATCAATTGCAGGTGTAGTTGGGTTAACTAGTTTTGGTGAACAACATCTGCAATGCTTGATTCAGTATTGGTTCAAGCTCAGTCAGAAACCTTAACCAAAACATATTGGTGAATGATATTTTCTCACATAACCTATCTTCTATGATCTATTACATACTCGCCTTTCTTCTATTCTATATATTTTCTCATATCAAAATGACCTATAAGATCTCATACATATATGAGTCTTTACAATACATCATGTTGGCTTACAGATAATTAATTACATTACAATACAATTCATATAAACAAAACTTTATCTCATGTCGGCCTGAGTGCCGGTATGCTTTATTGCCAGTATAAACTAGATGTCGATGAATGAACTAGTTGTGCTTGCGGGTGTCGGTAGATGATGTTTGCATTTTCGGTGAACATGTAGAATCCTGTTACCGGTTGGTTTCCATCATTGACAACATCAACCATTCTCATGTGAGTGTAGAATACTAATAATCTCCCTCTTTGGCATTGATGGCAACACTCATGAGAAATATCCAAAAACTGTTGTCCAAAAATGAAGTCAAAAAATTATCCCCAAAAAGAGTGTGCTCCCGCTAAGCAAGTGATTTCTTCTGTGCATTTTCCTCCATACATTTTTATCCATACTACTCCCCCTTTGGCATCAATGACAAAGTATGTCAAAAAGAGTCAAAGAATACAAAATTCTACCTCATAGCCTGTAATCGGTTGTTTACAATTTGAAAGATATCTGCCAATATTAGATTCACGCTCTGCATGAATTTATTACTGTCAGAAATAATGGTTTCGGTATGTTGGATCATGTCGGTCAGATAATGCATTTGTTGCTCTGGTGATCGGTCTCCTTGATTTGATGCTTTAGATAGCTCAACCAATTGAGTTATAAGACTGTCCAATCTTGGACCAAGTTTGTTTTTCAGCTCCCAAGCCTTCATCTTTATCCTGCTCCAATTTCTCTATCTTTTCCTCAAAAATAGTCATTTCTTGATAAAAAACTGAGGTAAGTTCCGCATAACCTATCATATTATCTGCTATGTCATCAATCTCTTTTTGTGTTTTCTTAATCTTCTCATAAATATCTTCAGTCAGGTGGTGAGGCTTGCAGGCTTCCTTATATAATTCTTTGTATTCCAAAATTGTGGAATTAAGTACCGGTAATAAGGAATCAATATGCTCAATACAGTCCTTGATAGTCTTCTCAAAGAATTCACCTTTTTCTTTATTCACCCTTTCCTTAATAGTTTCTTCATTAACCTTATCTACAATTAGAACATTTGAAGCAATAAAATTGGACAATGTGTCCAATTTACCCAAAGAACCATCAATATGATCTATCTTACATGTCGGTGCAATCATTTTCAAAATAGGCAATGTATCATCAATGGCCTTGAATGATAAGGTGTTACAATCTGTGATCCTCTTAATTGAATCCAAAAGAACTTCTATTACGTTTGTAGGTCTGAAATCTATAGTGGATGTGCTCAGTTCTGTAATAACTTTCTTTTCAACATATACTTGACCAATTGCCTTAACCACTTCCTCATTTCCAACATTTATTTCCTCTTTATTTACAGTTGCTGCCGGTTTCTCACTCTGTGTATGTACCTCTACTTCTATTGGTTTCTTAGCATCAGGCTTCTTTCAATGTTCTGAGAGTCAATAGTGTTAACTTGTGACTTGGAGATCTCAACATTCGTAGCATCAACTGTCTTAAGCTCTGCAGTCTCTTTATCCATAACAATATTAAAATCATATGTATCTATATTCATAATAAAAATAATTTTCAATTCTGGATTAGTATCATCATGAGTTATTTCTTTAGCCTTCTTGTTCGGTTGATTGTCTGTATGTACCAGTGTCCCTGAAGTTATTGGTGGAGTGTCTTGTGCTAGTGGAGAGGTTATCTTTGACCTTTATAACAAGTATACTACCAATTCTACCTTTACCTTTGTCTTTTTGATATACCTTTGCAAAAGACTTATCCATTTTCTGTCAATCCCTTTCTTCTTTCTTTTCTTTTTCAAAAAAAATATGTCCTATTTGTCTGTGGTTTCATCTGCTATTTCTTTCACTCTCCCAGCCATTAGACTAACCTATTGGTGACCACTCACAAAAACTAACCGGTTGGCTTTAGCAATCATCTCATCAATCTCTTCCCTAGAATTAACAGGGTGAACCGCCAATAAGGCTTCAACCTTTAACTTTTTATCCAATTCCATCACTGACATTCTTTTAGCCTCTAACCTCAAATATAAGTCATTAGGCAGATCATCTACAACAATCAAAACTTTCTTGTAGATGTCAAGATGCAAAACAATACTTTCCTCTATTGTCTCCTTGTCTGAGTCCTTGAATGAATGATAAAATTTATTCACATTGTTAACATTACCTTCTTGTGTTATTTCATTGATCAATTCCTTCGGTGTAAGGGTATGTGGTGCCTTAGGTTGTTGTTTCTTCTTTGGAGTTAATTTATTCTTGGGCTCTCTCACAGCCTACTACTTCTTCCTTAATGTTCTTGTTCTTTGAGGAGAAGGAGAAGGTACCAGTGAAGGTTTCCTCTTCTTCCTTTCAACTCTTTGGAACTTTGTTGCCTTACCACTGTCTGTATCAGAAGAAGTGACAACTAGTGAAACATAAGCTACCGATTCTAGTCCTTCCAGTTCACTAGCATAAATACCACTTAAGTTCATCACATTTTCCTTAATTCTTTAGCCATTTTGGATGCATCTCTGATGAATTTTTCTCTTCTTTTTCTCTACTTTTGCATCAAAACAACACTCTCAATAGTGTCATCATTGCCAAAAATTTCTTCAGAAGGTTCTCTTGGTGCATCAAGAAGTGTCTTAGCATAAGCCTCAAGAATATTCAGATCAACTGCATATCCCATCTCTATTATCCAAATGGTTCTAGGAGTAACATCTTCCATCCATGTTTCATCTCTTTTGATTACAAAACATATTTGCTTGTCATACTTATCCACAATAATCTGCAGTATCCTTTCTCTAGCGTTCATCTTGGTTTGAAAGTTTTTGAAATAGGCTTTTACTATGTTATCACTGTTAGCACCTATGCCGAAAATAGCTTCCATGATCTATCTTCCTATAGGGATGTCATATGCAAAGTCTTTGTGACCAATGTTGGGTATCTCCTTTGTGAAGTAAAGCATTAAACACACAAATAGATTCCCAAAACAGAATGTTCCCTTCTTATCACCCTTAATCTTTTTCAAGTTATCTAGCAGTTCATCCTTAAGCCATTCACAAATGTCAATTTTAGCATTGTTCTTAACCATTTAATATGCACTATGTATACACAAGCTAGAAACAAAATATAACCTATTTACATGAGTAACTCTGTATCCAAGTACCATGCTCACATATTTCACATTTGCATCAATGATGTCACCAACCCTAAGAGATTCGTTGTCAAATGTAGCTCTAGTTAGATCCATAACACCCTTGTTTGGTATCTTATTCTTTTTGTCAGGCCTAGTACCGGTTGAGGGTAAACCAGTAACTGCCTTGATTGCTTCCTTAGTAATTTTAAAAATAGAGTCTAGCCACATAAACTCCCCATGAACTCTTCTCAGTACAAAATGAACTATCTCATCCAGAAATTCAAGAATGTTCAGAATTTCAACAAATCCTAAATCCTTAACAATCTTATGATCCGGTTTGACTAAACCTTGCTCGTCAGTTATAACATCTTTGTACATGTTTTTCAAATCACCAAACCCTAAGTTCTCTATGTTGCAGTGAATATAAATCCTCAGGTCTGCGGCAAAAGCAACTCCCTTTGGAATCTTAGAAAAGGCTTTGATGGAATCATCTTGCTTAGCAATCTCAGGAATGATTTTAAACACGGGTCTAGGGCACCACAGTAGGGTTTGTAATAAATTCAGGTGCAGAAGATGAAGATGTCATTTTGAAAGATAAATACCTTTTAACTTGAAATCCTTGAATGCCTAAAAAACATCTTGTTGCTTCGCCTTTAGAATTCCTTTTCTCTCTCTTTGCACTCTTCGAATGCTTGGATGATTGGTGAATTGAAATGAGGGTTATCCGGTGCTTTATAATCAAATGTTCTCCAACAATCGTATTAAATGCTTGTTGGTTAAGTGAAGTCTTAACATATCTGTCGGTAAAGAAGAAATATAACTTCTTACCATCAACTGAGGGTAGAATGCATGATTTTTAGTTTTCTGCCATACCCTTTAAGGATTATTCCTTAGTTAGATGAATAATCTCCTACCAGTGGAGGATTACTCTGCTCTACCGGTGCAGAGACAGATTCATCAACTCTTTGATCTCTCTTCTTAATCCATTGTTTTGAAAATTCTTGCTTTATTTCATTTACTTTTTCTTTTCCCTTCTCATTAGATCCTTTATCGTTCTCCGGTATAGTCTTGCTTCCACAAAATTTTGCAATATACCCAATCTTGTTACATGCATAATAGGTTACATTATTCCTCTGAATAGCCTTTCCATATCCTTGACCGGTTTGTGTTCTGCATTGATTAGATAAATGTCCAAACCTACCACAAACATAGCATTTCACATTCATTCTGCAATTTTCTAAGTTATGACCAACTTTATTGCATTTGGAACATTGACCGGTGGGTAAATTTATATTTTGATTATTTCTAAATCTGCTCTGATTTTCTCTTTGACCAAATTTGTTGCAATTAAAACATTTCCCATTAAATTTATAAGCATTAGGTTGTCTTACCGATTTGTTGTGATCTTGATTGTTTGCAGTCCCAGAACTTTCTTCATGTTCAAATCCAAGTCCAATTGTATCTTCATTAGGTTTCTGTCTTTTCAGCATGTCATCAGGCATTTCTTAACTTTTCTTGAATTTGTCTTTGTGTTCATTTGTAGTGATGAACTCATTTTCCAGAATGCCAACTTGTCTCCTAAGCTCCTCTTTATCATGTTGCATGTGAATTGGATCTACCTTTAGCATATCATTTTCATGACAAAGTCTCTGATTTTCATTTGCTCCATCATTAAGTCTCCTAGTCAAGTCTTCTTCATTCTTCTTCCTATCTTCAATATCCTTACATAGCCTCATGGTTAGATTTTGCATTTCATTCTTCATGTTACTATTCTCTTGCCTCAACTTCTCTGCAATATCTCTAAGAGTTTCCTTTTCATCATCATGTTTCCGCATTTGCTTGTGAAGTTCCTTCCTCTTGTTTTGTGCTATAACTAGGTTCTCCTAGAGTCCTTTAATGAATTCTTGGGCAGTCCTCAAATCATCTTCAAGTTTGATATTATTCAATTTTTTTGCATCAAAATCTTCAAGAGCTCCTTCCAACTATTTTCTCAAACTCTCCATCGGTTTCAGAATCTTCCTCAAGTTGTTAGGCTTTTGAAAATAGAGGACCAATCTCTGATACCAATTATTAGATGCAATGACAGTCCCAAAGACATTGAGAGGGGGGGTGAATTAGTGTCTAACCGGTTATTGGAATATTTGAACTTATTTATAACTTTGCAACCCAAATTAATGTACCAGTAAACAAGTAATAATGTAGCAAAGAGAAATAACAGAAATGCACACCATAACACAAGATATTTTGGCGAGGAAACCCGGTAAGGGAAAAACCTTGGTGGGATTTGTGACCCACAATATTTACTCACTAGCCAATATAAATAAATATTACTTACAATAGGGGCCTACACATGCAGGAAGGACAACAACCTAGAGCGCACTTCTCAATGAAAGAGTCTCATTGACTACAAAATGGATAATTAAATCCAAGACAATGTACTACTCAAAATAGCATTTGCAGTGCTTGATTCAGTACCAGTTCAAGCTCAGTTAGAAACCTTAACCAAAAACTTGGTGGTGAATGATATTCGCTCACATAACTTATCTTCTATGATCTATTACATACTCGCCTTTCTTCTATTCTATATATTTTCTCATATCAAAATGACCTATAAGATCTCATACAGATATGAATCTTTACAATACATCATGTCAGCTTACAGATAATTAATTACATTACAATACAATTCATATAAACAAAAATTTGTCTCATGTCGGCTTGACTGTCGGTATGCTTTATTGCCAATGTAAACTAGATGTCGATAGATGAACTAGTTGTTCCTGTCGGTGCCGGTAGATGGTGTTTGCGTTGTCGGTAAACCTGTAGAATCCTGTTACCCATTGCTTACCATCAATGACAACATCAACCATTCTCATATGAGTGTAGAATGCCAACAATTTTATTTATTGTGGATGTTGTTATATCATTTTGGATTGCATGCATTGTGTTTAATTTTTTTGTTAAGTTCATCTACCAATTAGTGTTTGAAGTAGCTTTATTTTTGGTGTCACTGGTTCACCCCCCCCTCTCATTGCTTTTCAAGTCCATCACAAACATCTCCAACATTCCTATATGAAAGTGAAATTTAGCAATAGATGATTCACTATCTCTCTAACACTTTTACATAAAGGGAAACAAGTTGGGCCACTAATGCCCATATTTGCAAACCTATCCACTATAAGAATATGCTTTTGTAGCATTACCCAAGAGAAGGTACTTTCTTTAGGAAAGAAAAACTTATTCTAGTAAAGCTTCAATGACAACTCTATTTCTTCCCACTATTTCTCTCTCTCCAAACATCTGTAACCATCCCTTGTGTTATAGTGGCATGTTTTTGATCCAGTATAAATGAGGATGCCTTGTCCTTCTCTAAGGTATACTTTCCTCTCACTAAGAACCCTTGTAAGAGAAGAACATCTTCCCTTGACAGTCCTGTATCATCCAAGGACATCCATTTCCATCTATGGACTCCATCCTTCCAATCCTCTTCCAAATATTCTCTTACCTGATGACTCGATCTAAGTTTTAGTACCTCCTTAGATGCATATCCTACTAAAAATTTGTTTATTCTTGCTTGTCCTCTCCATGAATCTTCCCAAAAGAGGACAAATCTCTCATTATGAATGTCCTATGTTAAATAGTCTGAAATTTACAGTCTACATTCACTCATAAAATTCCAAACTCTTGAGCCTTTGAAAGTATTAGTTGTTACTAGGATACTAGATTCCTTGGTATCATCTAATTACTTACTTTTCAATATCTTGGGCCACTTAGCATTTTTTCATTTAAACATCCTTCATACCGATTTTGCACTCAATACTCTATTTTGTAGCAAGTTGTCTATGGAGACCAACCCCACTGGTTGCTCTTGAATAGCATACATTGTCCCATGATACTAATGCTATTTTTCTCTGCATTTCCTTCCCAAAAAAACCTTATCATGTATGGATTTAACTTTTGATTTGTCTCTATTGAAAGTGGAAGACAAGATAGAAGATAAATGGGAATAACAAAAAATAACAACCTTCAACATTGTGACTCTACCTGCCCAAGACAACCACCTCCCTTTCCAAGACCCTCTCCTATGAGAAATTATCTCAAAAAGTGAATCCCGATCTATTCATTTGAATGCCTTTGGATAAGGGCATCCCAAAATACATGCAAGGAAGTTGGCCTTTCTTAAATACCAGCAATTTAACGATCTCCTATTCCTTTCTTGCTAGGGTAAAGAAGAAAAACACTTCTGTCTTTTACTTGCCCATTGCTTGTCCTTAAGCAATTGAGTATAAATGGATTATTTATTTGAAAATTCTCACCTCTTGTCTCTTAGAAACTCCAAGAAAAATACTATTATCAACAAATTTCTAATGAGAGATAGGTGGGAGGGTACTGGTAATCTGGATTCCTCTAGTCCTATTGGACCTTGATGTATTGCTTATTTATCTCCTAAGGCTTCAACCATTATAATGAAAAGAAATGGAGATATAGGATCTCCTTGATGGAGGCCCCTAGATACTTTAAAGAAACCTTTTGAGGAGTCATTAATGATAACAAAGAATCTTAAAATAGAGTTAAGTTGAAATATCCAATCTATCCATTATCTATTAAAACCAAATACCTCTAAGACCTTCACAAGAAACCTCCAATCCACCTTATCGTAGGCCTTTTTTATATCTAATTTGAGAACTATACCTATGACCCTAGTTTTTTGGAGAGAGTAAATAGCCACTTGTGTGATAATTACACCATCTAGGATAGACCTCCCAGGGAAAAAACCAATTCGCTCTTCTGAGATAATATCAGGAAGGATCAACTTCAACTTGTTTTCCAATGCCTTTGTCATGATTTTGTAAATCATATTACAAAGAGAAATAGGTCTATAATCATCCAAGGAAGAGGATTTCTCTTTCTTGGGAATAAGAACTAGTAGCGTGTTTCCTATTTTCTTTAAAACTTTTCAATTCTTTAGAGAATCCTCCATAGCTTCTGTTATATCCTTTTCAATTATATGCCAACATTTTTGAAAAAATGCAGTTAGGAACCCATCTGGACTTGGAGCCTAATCTAGGTGTAATTGGTCTGCTGCTCTTTTTATTTCATCTTGTATAAAGGGCTCCATGAACATCTTATTTTTCTCTTCTGACACTGAACTTGGGATGCACTAAAATATATTACCGTGGGCCAACGAATCAAATCCTTCCCAATTATTTAACAAATCTGTATAATAAGAGACAATATGTTCCTTAATTGTCTTTGTTTCTTCCACAATTTCTCCATTATTTGCTTTCAACTTTGAAATTTTGGTTGTATTCCTCTTGCATTTCACATTATCATAGTGATATTATCATCCTTTAGCCATATTTCTCTTGACTTCTACCTCCAAAATGTCTCTTCCTCTGCCAGAATATCTTCATAGCTCCCCATCAACTACTTTTCTTTTAAAAACCTAGCCTTGTCCATTTCATTCACTAACATTTCCTCATTTAATTTCTCAATTTCATTCTCCAAGGCTCTCTTGGATTCAAAAATACTTTTTAAATGCCCTCCATTCCATTCTTTTAAGTGTTTCTTTATCCTCTTCAATTGGTCATGATCTTGAATAGCTTGACCCCCACTGGGGTTTCTTTCCCCCACCATTTCTCTAATAGAACAAAAATGTCTACATGTTGAAACCACATATTGAATGGACATCTCACTGCCATCTTGTCTCCCAAAATGCTCAACTCTATTGGGGAGTGATTTGAGACAAACCATAGTTTGATACCACACTCCAACCCAAAGGGAAAGATGCCCAAGTCTCCTTTCTAAAAAAATATGTCCATTTTTTTCTAATATATTGCTAAAACCCAACCTTCTTTTGGTCCAAGTATAACTTCCATTGCTTGTTGCTATTTACATTAACTAACACCAATCCACCCATTCTTCAAAATTTTATTGAGATTGAATCTTTCTCTTGAACCCTCCTCTCTTAGCGTTACTCCATAGGATATAATTGAAGTCTCCTGCCAAAATGTGAAAATCATTGGGCCATGTTAAAGGGTGTAATATCAAAAATCTCACCCCTAGCGATTATCAGAACAAATGGTGCCTTCCTCCATGTCATCGAACATCAGGCTTCACCACCTTTGTCCTTTTGTCCACGCGGATCGTCCTTGTCATCTTCAAGTGAATGCATTACCAACTTTGCCAACTTGTCACCTTTGGGAACTAGGGTGCGGCACATAGACATCCGCGTGGTACACTTGTGTCCCACGAATCTGATAGTTCACAAGTGGCCATTTGAGTGTTACACCTACACCTGGAAGGAATTGTAACACCTTTGCATGTGCCCACTGACATTTGGTTCCTTCTAGGGCCTTTATCTTCCATTTTCGAAGGCACTTTAGAGAATTCTCTTGGCATGTTGATAATCTTTTGCAGGTTGGATCTCCTGATGATCTTTTGGATAGCTTCTACAACTTTTGATACCAAGAACACCATTTTTGTAGCTCTTCAAGCAACTCACACCATCATTACTGCAAGTTTTGTGAAGGGGAGTTCTCTTATTCCCTCTCTTTTTCATTTTGCATATCATTCTCCAATCTTTCACTTCATTTTCCAATTATCTTTATCTTTTCATTATTCTCATGGCTTCTTGGGTTGTCCGTGGAGGTGGAAACACCAAAATGAGAGTTTGACTTAGGAAGACTCCAAAACACAACCCACAACATTTTCCTTCTTGCATGTGTGTAGGTGCATTATCACAAGGAGGAAACATGTTGTGAGAGGCTTTGTATCATAAACAATTTGTAAGAATTACCTTAATTTATCTTACTTTAATTTATCTTACTTTGTCACTTTAATTCATATTCTCCATTATCTATTTATTTCAGTATTTTCTCATAATTAATTAACTTCTATCAGTTCATCTAGAGCTTTCTGCTCGAACTCTACACTTCGTCCATAAAGGATGACAATGCGTCGCGCTGGTGTCCCAGCTCTTGGCGCTCGTCCCAAGGATAGAGGCTTAGCAGAGCAGCCCAAAGAGTCCTCTTGGCTTTCTGTCACCTTAACATAATTTTGTTATCCCTTGGCTCACTTAGCGCCAGTTTGAGGAGGTATCAGAGGGAGAGTTTGTTCTCAAGGATTCATCATCCTTGAGGTAGCAATTTTCCTCTATTACATTTTGGTGAACCTAATGTGAAATTTTTTTTGCTTGCATCTTTCCTTTTATTCATTTTATTGCATAAGCTTTTAAGTTTTAAAAAATTAAAAAAATCCAGAAAAAATAAAGTAAAATAAAAATTCGCATTTAGTTTAAAGTCTTGCATTTCCTTTTAGCATTTGCACTTAACTTAAACCAACTTTATCATTCTAAAACTTTTTTTGTGTCCCTGTAGTGAGGTCCTAAACATCATGTAGCTTGTCTATGAGTTTTTATGGCTCAGACTACAACAAGAGTTGTAGTTAGGAGGTCTTCCAGGAGGAGTTTCCCTCCAATCATTATAGTCATCTACCCGACATGATGCAGGGTGATCAGCTCCCCAACCCTAATGAGTTCTTTGCCTCTTATTGTCTTAAGTCCATTGTCATAGGAGGCTCTTCTCCACTTGATTTTCAACCTATCTCTTTGAGGAAATCTACGTCATCTTCCCCTCTTGTCGTCAATCATGATTCTATTGTCATTGTCAATTTTGAGAAAATTGACATGTTGGAGCAAAATCTAAGAGACTTTGAGGGTTTCTTGAATTGAGAGAATTTCCTCCCCCAGGCTGGGAATTTTGTGAGTACTTTGAGAGACATGTTGCTCTCGGACAAGAGAGGCCTAGAGATGTTGAGGGCATTATCCATAATTGTCAAAAGCCATGTGCCCTTGGCAGATGCACCCTCTCAGGATAGTCAATATGATCATACATCTAGTTCTCAGGTTAGCATTGGTATTTGGGGTTGAATGTGCATATGGTTGATTCTATCATACCTAGTGTTAATGCCTCATCCACTCCATTGGGTTATACGGGTATGGATAGTACTTCAACCTCTGCTTTTGCTACTTCTCAGGTATCCTTGATCAACACCGACATTACATCTATGGGTATCTTGGTTTCTCTTGGAGGTATCTATGGAGGTGGTGGTGCACCTTTGCTTCCTAATCCTATCCTAAACACCATTTTGTAGAACATGGGTCAGTTGCAGTTGTAGCTCACTAACCTAGCATCTGCTTTTGGTCAGTCATCTCTGCCTACATATAAAAGGAAGATCCCCTTGGATATCACCATTCTAAACACTATCCTTCCTAATTTTGTTGAGTCTTTGAAGTATGATAGGTTCAATGGTGATGGAGACCCGAATGTGCATATAGATTCCTTCATGACCATTAGACACAATGTACCACTGAGAGGGGGGTGAATCAGTGGTTCTCAAACTTTTCCCTTTAACTATCTTATGTGAGTGTACTAGCTAACAAATCTAACTCAATGCAAACTTACCAGTTAGAGGGGAGATCAACACAAATGCAATCACACGCAAAGGAGACATCACATAACACCAACATATACGAGGAAAACCCAGGATGGGAAAAACCTCAGTGAGAAATGTTGTTGGAGACTACTACTCCAATCCAACCTCACAATGAATCTCTGATTACAATGTTTAGGGCACCAATCCTAGGAGCACCAACCCAAGGAGCTACAACCCCTATACCAAGCTCCAGCTCAATGAATACAAAACCATTTTTATGCCAAAGTTATCTTCTTGTTACAAATAGATTTTCTAACTCTTCTTCAAAACTCTCTACTGGATCTTCTATCCAGTTCACTATCAGTTCTCTCTTCTCTCATCTACTCTTTTACATTGCTTCTCTCCATCACCGATCTTGATAACTTAGTCAGGTGTCTATCATCTGAAACCTCTTGGTTCTCAGCTTCCCTTCTATGCAATCTGCTATGGCTCTTCTCTGCCGATTTAGTCACCACCGATATACTTCTCTCATAGACTCATTTGCAGATTACCAATTGCCTCACTATTGCCAATTGATCCTTTCAACCTGATACTCTCTCACACTTAGTCTCTACTCTGATTCTTGATGAGCACTTGACTGATTTTCTCTCTTTTGTAGTAGCAACAATCTCTCCTTCAACAACATAGATGATATCTTTAACTCGCATACTTTTAGCCATATTTTCTCATCGGGATGTGAGTTTGAACTTGGCACCTTTAGGGTTTCTTCCACAGATCACAGGGCACATCAAAACCAATCAGATCTTATTTGATCTGATCTCCAAGGTAACTACTTGCACATCACCGCCATTAACGTGCCTTCCAATACACATTTACTCTATTTAGCAAACACAGCCATGTTCCTCAACCTACTCTATCAATCACATTTAGTGATCTCGCAATTTCCTTTACCAAATCTAATCTGTAGTAGAATATCTTTCATCGATCATGGCATCACATAGATCTTCAGTTTGAATCGAGCCACAAACCCTCTGCTACTCCTCCATGATTGTCATAGTAAATATTTAATGTTGACCAACTGCTAGTTACCTCCTCGATGTGGCACTTTACCGACCTCTATGAGCTTGCCACTTCAGCAAATATCTATGTGTTGGCTAAATTTGGTCACCGACAATCAACGCACAATCAGTCCTTATTTTCTATCGGTTCTCTAACCCTGTCGGTACTCACACTTTTCCAATTAACCATCATGTCTGCACTTTGTTGATCTATCGGTGGAACACCTTAACTAGTTGCTAGACATGCGTACATCAGGTAAGAGCACAACACTTAGCCTCTTTGCTCTCTTACTAGTTCTCATACTTATCGGTAGGCACCTTGTTGACACCATGTCATCAACCTTCATCTATTTCCATCTAAGGCATCTGCATGCCGGTTGCATTCTCTATCTGCAGCTACTCCACTCTACCTTCTTCATCATCAAACTGAACATCATCTCAGTCAGTTTGTCAAGGTGATAAACCCATCACTTCTTTACTCTTCCTTTTTTTGCCAGTGGCACAATATGCCAACCCTTTCCGATCCGATGCATATCTTTGATTACATGCACTTGAGGCATCCTTTTGTTTCACCGGTGGATCCGGTGTGAGCCTTCAAACACCTTCCTTTAACTCTTTTGACTTATCTCACAGAACTATGATGCATACTTTGCATAGTATGAGATAAGCTCCACTTACCCATGTGAGTGGATTCTTGTCATTTGCATCCTGCAATGCATTCATGTGGCTTCCCTTTTTGTGCAGCATATCTTCAAACATGCACATGTGATCCGGTTGGGGCACATTCACTATCAGGAATCTCTTCACATGGTGACTACATCTCTATCCAGTGGGAGTCCTATTGTTCTGCATCCACAAAACATACCGGTGACCTGTACATCCTTCTCCTCCTGTGTTGATAGTATTTAAAAAACACTTTGCCTCTTCATCATAATAAACAACTCAACATCTTTCTCAACCTGTTTGTACACTGGTCATAAGCTTGCTGGTTGGTAACTACTCACTTGGTTGATTTATCTTCTCCATGTCAACACATCACTTACCATTTAACATACTCTCCTTACCGGTGAAAGACTATACCAATAACCTGCACATCTCTTCCACACAAGTCAATCACTGATTTGTATATCGGTGACTCCAAAGGTCATTCTACTTAATAACATTCTCTCCTTTTCCTTACCGGTGTTCTGCAACATAAGATGACATCAAGGATATCACATCTTGTATGCATCCATGACAGTGCAATACATACATCTCTTATACTAGTATCCTGCCTATCTCGGTTGACATCAATGACAACACAATGCCAACAATGACTATGTATAGTGATTACCATAGTCTGGATTTTGTCTTGCTCAAGTTGTTCTTGTGTTCCCTCAAGGGGACAACATTAGAATGGTATATATCTCTACCTAATCATTCCATTTGTACCTTTTATTATCTTATGGATCTGTTCCTCAAGCGGTTTCAGGTGAACATTGGTAGCAGGGTCACTATCACTGACCTTGTTAATTTTAAACAAGAGTACCAATTAATCTCCACTAGGATCCCCTTTGCCCTGCTAGATAGTGACCTGCAAATAATGTTCATCGATAATCTGTAGTTGGCAGTGAGGGAGAAGTTGTCCCTTAATTGATATAAGAAATTTGCAAACATGTGCTTTTCTCTTACAGATTACCAGCACATTGTGTCACAGTTTGGAGATGCCACTTCGAACCCTCATGGTGGGTCCTTTGCAGGAACATCGATGGAAGGGTCTCGAAAGAATAAAGCCATCAATAATGTTCTGACTATTCCTCCAATGGCTAATGCACAAATCTCACAACAAAATCGAGTCTTCACTAAGTTGAATGACTCTCACCTAAGCATAATGCAACAACTGTTGAAAGACAACTTTATCACCCTTCTAGAGATTAAACTGATGTTTGATAGTTGACTCTAGCCCTACTGGTATGATGGATCAAAGTTCTTCCATTATCACTGTGTGCCTAGTCATGACATTGAGTGGTATTATCATCTTCGACATGTTATCCAAGACCAATTGATAGTGGTGCAATCAAGGTGGATGCGTGGAAGCACAAATCAAACAACTCTGTTGATAAAGCCAACAATAACTTGCAGATTTATACTGATCCTTTCCCTCCGCATTTGATAAAATTTATCTTTGCATCAAATCCTTCTTCGAATGATGGTCCATATGTGAACATGGTCACCATCACCCCCATTAACTCACCTCCATTCTAGAAGGGGAAGGTATCTGATTTTTCCTTGTCATTTAGCCCTCTGGATGCCTCGTATTATGGAAAGCCTGCTCCTCTTTATGTCTCTGCTAAGACAAATAGTCAAACTATCACGAGTGTGATGGTTGACCCATCAAGAAGAGTCAACATTATCACACATGAGACTCTCTTTGTGAACAGTTGGCATAGGCCAACGTATGATGGGTGTCATGCAACCTTGAGGATGCATGATGGGTTCTCTATTCGCCCCTTGGGTAGTACCACCCTAACAGTTCTTGTAGGGCCTAAGGCAGTATCCTCTATGTTCATAATTATTTTTTAGTCAGACCTCTTTCGAGCTAAGCTCGACATTCCTTGGCTGATTTCTATGGAGGTGGTCCCTTTGGTTGTCCACAAAAGTCTTAAGTTCCGCCATGAGGGCACGGTGCATGTCATCCAAGATACTAGATACCGACCCCTGATTGCCCATGGGGATTTTTCATTGGACCACTTTTGGCCTACTCTAGTGTGGCCCATGCTTCCCCATAGTGATTTGATCTACTATGCTTACTATCTGTATAATACGGGGGAGTCAGCCCCTAAATCTATGCAACCTACTCTTTCGTTGTCACCTCCTACATCGACCCCTCCTCCAACGATTCTGATCTTGGAGTGGGTAGTTCCTTATGTCCCCTCATCATCAGGGGCTGAGGCTAAGCCTTCTCCCTTGAATAGACCTCCACATCTTCCTAGGATCGCATAGCCTCCAGTAGTGGTTGTTGTTCCTATGACTACACCTAGCGCAACCAAGGGAAAGGCACCCATGTTGTCTAAGTCTATGGCTCGCCCTTCCTTCGAGCTCCTGATCATGGCCGATATTCTTGCCCTTTCATTATGAGAGACGACAACACTCTTCTGGTGTTCCTTCATCCTCGCTTTCTTCTTTGTCATAGCCTATGCTAGCATCCTCTGTCCCTCTGATTTCTCCCCAAGCAAAGTGAGGTTGGGTGCCCATTGTTGTGAATGTGGTGCCTCTCCAGTATGCACCTCTTGTTTCATCGGTTGGAAATTCTACTATCCCTAACATGGTTTCAGAGGCCTCTCTTATGGAGAAAAATGCTCCTAAATCCTCTCATGCTTCTATTGGTTGTCCCTATCTCCATTGGAATCAGTGTAAACATTTTTGATGGGACAGAGTGTGATGCTTCTTTGTAGTCCATCGGGGCATCCTCGACACCCAGCATTGTTGTCTTAGAGCCTGTCTCCTCGGCTGCTCCTGTCTCTGCACCTGCTTCAGTTTTGCTTCTTGCCGCCATAGGGCCTATCGATGAACCTCCCCCTAAGCGGGTGTCTTCCTTTCTCCTTCTTTGGAGTTGCCTTTTATCACCTCTATCAAATATACCTCCCTTGTCCCAGCCCGTTGATATGTTGCACACATAGGTGGATCATAATGCAACTTTGTTTGGCCCACTTATTTCGTCACCACTCCAGCACCCAATTTTTCCTAGGGTCCTTCATCTTGCTACGGTCTATAGGAGGCCCGACACTCCTGTCTCATATAAATGCAAGTTCGAGCAAGGCCCCATCCTAGAGTTTCAATGATGCAGGTCTTCGCAGTTATGCTCCTCATCCATTCCTATAATTATCTCAATGCATGTTGGTCTGCTTGTTTCTGTATGTGTGATATGATGGTATGATGAAGGAATAAGTATCTGGTCAACTATTGAGAGAGGGGGGTGAATCAGTAGATAGAAAAACTGATAATAAACTTCACCAATCAATCTCTCAAAGCAAACTTAGAATAATAACTCTGTCAAGATATAAAATCATAAGATAAATCGGTTATCTGTTACAACAAATTAACAATAAACAACTTCTTCATATCTCAATGCTTCCGGTTATCATGACTTATCAAAAATAGTTAAGCAATTAAGTAAATCAACCATGAAAACATAACCACACAAAAAATTCACCCCTTGACACAAATATTTTTTGACGTGGAAACCCAAATAGGTAAAAACCATGGTGAGATGAGACTCATAAGATAACTATCTGAACTCTTATGAAGTTCTCTCTGTTAGGAGCCTAGCTTGTTAAAGCTTTACAAAAAGTCCTATTAAGAACTGATCCTATTAGGAATCACCTGGTTAAGGGATTGACTACAAATGCCTTGTTAGAAGCAATACCCTATAAGGAGTAACCTCGGTAGAGGATTTGAAAATCTAATGGACCACCTTGCTAGAGGATTTGAATAGCACCAAGATTGTTAGAGCTTATCCGATTAGAGGATTTCAATTTCGCTGTAATTGTTAGAAAACAACAAGAGTTTGTTGATCTGTTTGAATAGCACTACACTTGCTTGATCGGATCCATTTCATTCTCCTATATGCCTTTACTCAAACTACAGATACATCATCTAGTTCAACAACGACACACTCAACTGAATCGTATCTATCTCTTTGCCAACTCTCTTAAAACTAAAAACTTCATCAACCTTAAATAAAAATCAATTAGGTCGGTAACACAACAAAAACCTAACTCTCATCGAGATTACAAACAAATTTGGTTCAAGTATGACCATTGGATTACATAGCAATATTTGCACATTAATCAAGAAAACCTAGATCACTCCTTGATCACCGCTTCATTGAACTTAGTAACTCATCACGTGCTTTGCATTAGATGAAATACATTTGCTCATTCCCTAGACAAAAACTGTTACAACAACTCACCAAAATATCTTGGAATTATCTTCATACAATAATCATGTGTGTCATCATCATTACCACTCATCATCAGATTATAAACCAATATAGCCAATTCACCAAAATTAATCAGTTAGGGTTTATCAAAAACAACAATTAGGGTTTACCGGTTACAACAATAGATAAGATTTACACCGGTTATCGGTTCACTCCACAAATTCTTCCTACCGGCTATAGTAACAATATTACAATAATATCATTACCGGTTTAATTGACATCAATGACAACATAATATATCATTAATGCAATCTTCATGCAAATGCCAACAATCTCCCCCTTTGGCATTGATAGCAATACAAATATCAATACCATTGATTGTTGCATGATTGTGAATAGGAATCCTAGTTTACATTACCAAGTCCTCACCATGCTCACTATGTCTTCATCTTGTTGCTGGTTCTCCTTCCCATAATCACATAATTCTTCTCCCCCTTTGACAGCAATGCGAAATTGAAAGTAAAACATGTAATGTCAAATTTCACTGTGCATCATCAACAATCTGCAACTTGATGCTCCCCCTATGGAATATATCCACTCCTACACCAATCCTTTTGTAAAATTCCGCAAGTAGCTCCAGGACTGATGTAATCTACATCATACTTAACTAACTTCATGAAGAGAGACAAGCCCTAATTGACTTCTAAGATACTCAAAAGTATTCTTACACAGAAGTTTAGTAAAGATATCTGCAAGTTGCTCCTTGGTAGAAACATGCTCCAAGATAACATCTTTACACTGAACTTTTTCCCTCAAGAAAGGATACTTCAATTCAATATGCTTGGTTCGTGCGTGCAAAACAGGGTTCTTGGAAATATTTATGGCACTTGTGTTATCACATAAAATCTTTACAGGTTCTGAAATCTTCATCTTAAAAACTTCCAAAATGTGCCTCATCCATATAGCCTGTGTGCAATTCATGTAAATTGCAACATACTTAGCTTCAATAGTAGATTGTGAAGTCCAACTCTACTTCTTACTACTCCATGAAACAATCCTTCCTCCAAGAAAAAAATGCTCCACCAGTTGTGCTTTTCTGGTCATCAACATTTCCTGCCCAATCTGCATCTATGTACACCTTCAAGTCAAAATTTCCCCCATATGGATACCATAACCCATAATCAGCAGTGTCTTTCAAGTATCTAAAAATTATTTTGGTTGCTATTAGATGTGTTTCCTTAGGATTCTTCTGGAATCTAGCAACTATGCCAACTGCATGAGCTATGTCTAGTTTGTTGTGAACAACATAGTACAATTTTCCAATCATTGATTTGTATTCCTTCTCATCAACAAATTTGGACTCATCTTCCTTAGACAATTTACAACCTATAACTATAGGTATCCCAACTGGTTTATAGTCACTCATGCCAAATGTTTTCAAGACCTCTTTCACATACTTAGACTGTGTGATGAAAATACCATTCTTCATTTGCTATATTTTCAAGCCTATGAAAAAATTTATTTCCCCCACTAAAGACATTTCAAACTCATTTTTCATTTCATTTGCAAAATTGTTGCTCATGTCATCATTACCTCAAAATATGATATCATCAACAAATACTTCGCTGACTAGTATTTTATCTCCTTCAGATTTGAGATATATGTTACTATCATCATTGGTTCTTAGAAAGCCTATCTTCATTCGATGTGTATGAAGCCTTTCATACCATTCTCTAGGTGCCTGCTTTAATCTATATAAAGCTTTATGCAATCTATATACCATATCTTTCTCATCAGTTAGAGCATAACCATCTGGCTACTCAATGTATACTTCTTCTTCAAGTATCCCATTCAAAAATGTTGACTTAACATCCATCTGGTATATCTTAAATTTATTGTGTGCTGCAAATGCAAGTAATGTTCTGACACCTTCCAGTCTTGCCACTGGTGCAACAGTCTCACCATAGTCTTCTCCTTCCTCTTGTGCATAACCTTTGCAAACCAACCTAGCTTTATTGTGAACCACAACACCATCTTCATTCAATTTGTTCCTGAAAACCCACTTAGTTCCTATCACATTTTTATTTACCAGTCAGGGTACCAGGGTCCATGTGTTGTTCTTCTCAATTTGATCTAATTCCTCCTCCATAGATTTAACCCAATGATCATCACCAAATGCTTCCTTAGTAGTTCTTGGTTCAATAGTGGAGATCATGCAAGAATTTTCTCTTATTCTTCTTCTGGTTAGTACTCCAGCATCCTTATCCCCAATAATATGTTCAGGCTTTTGATTCAGTCTCACATATCTTGGAATAACATGATCATTATCTTCAAGTTTAGCTTCTTCATTATCATCTTCTTCTTTTGAATTTATCTATTTCGGTTGGACTGGTACATCAATATTTGCTTTGCCGGTTTCAGATTTCATAGTTTCTGGTTCCAAAAACAAAATGCAAGGATCTTCATCCTTTTTCTCTGAATTGGTTTCCTTTAAAACTTCAGGAAATTCATCCACTCGAACATCAACACTCTCAACAATTCTCTGTTTCCCATTGTTAAAACATTTGTAGGCCTTACTCTTGGTAGAGTAGACAAGAAATATACCTTCATCACTTTTAGCCTCAAATTTTCTAATATAATCACCTCTCTTAATAAAACATTTCCTTCCAAATATTCTAAAATAACTAACATTGGGTGATCTGTCATACCAATATTCATAAGGAATCTTGTCCTTACCTCTCTTTACCAGAATTTGGTTAGTAGTGTAGATAGTTGTGCTGACATCTTCTCTCTAGAAACTTTTCACTACACCTCCTTGTATGAACATCGTCCTAGCAGCTTCAACAACTAACCAATTGTTTCTCTCTACGATACCATTCTGTTGTGGTGTCCTTGGTGTAGAAAGTTATCGCTTGATACCATTTCCTTCACAATACCTAGTGAATTCCTCAGAAGTAAATTCACTACCCTGATATGTCCTTAGACACTTTATCTTCTTACTACTCTCTTTCTCAAATAAGGCCCTGGATGCATTGAACTTACCAAAAGCTTCAGTCTTATCCTTCAAGAATGTGATCCACATCATCTTTGAGAAATCAAAGTGAAGATATGAAATATCTGTCACCTTGAATACTTTTTGTTCTTATTGGTCCACAAATATCTATATGAACCAAATCTAACAAATGTTCTGCTAAAAAATATTTGCTCTTGAAAGTTGAGGATGTCATCTTTCCCAACTGACATTCTTTGCACAAAGCATTAACCAGTTTGTCTAACTGAGGCAAACCTCTCACTGTCTTGGACTAACTCACTTTAACAATGTTATCAAAGTTTATATGAAAAACTCTCCTATGTGAAAGCCAACTATCATCTATCTTTGCAATTAAACAGTTGCTGACTTTAGAATTAAGATGAAACAAGTTACATTTAGTTTGCTTCCTGGTTGCAATCAATTCACCTTTATTGTCATAGATCTTCCTAATACCATTTTTAAATTCTAATGGGTATCCTCTGTCATTGAGTTGTGCCACACTCAAAAGATTATGCTTTAGACCTTCAACCCAGTAGACAACATCTGCACTACTCTTTCCATTAAGAGAAATAGTTCCCTTACCTTTAACCATGCAGGGCGAGTCTTTACCAAATCTTACAAATCCGCCATCAAATTCCTTCAGAGAAATAAATTTGCTCTGATCATCGATCATGTGATGTGAACAACCACTATCAATGATCCAATCATCAGAGTTATCCATCCTGGATACTAATACCTTTTGGTCTGACATCTCTTCTTTAATGGCTACAAACAAAATGTCTTCATTAGCATCACCATCATATTCCTCATCAGTGATACCACCATCAACAATAATAAGACAATCTCTTTTTCCTTTACCCTTGTACTTCTTGAATTTCTCTTGTTGTGCTCATTATCACCATTAGCAACAATGTGTCCAATCTTGTTGCATGCAAAACATTTCAAAGGTAATTTGACTCTATATTTACCTGTACCTCTAGGTAACCGCTTGACCAACAATGCTTCAATCTCAACTAAAATGTCTTCATCATCAGCTTCTTTGCTGGATCTGTATTCATAACTGTAACTAGCATCTCTACTTTTCCTCATAGATGGGTTAGAAACAAAATCTCTAAATGCATACTCAAATTTCTATATACTACCATCATAACCATTTAATTCAAAAGAAGTAAGCTTGCCAATGATGGATTCAAGAGTTACCTTAGATTTGTCAATGGACTTTAGCTCCTGAATAGCTGCAACTCAGATAGTGTAGACTGGTAGCAGTGTTCTCAGTACCTTATTGATCATTGTGGAATCTTCCACTTTACCTTCTCCACTCTTAATTTCACCGACTATCTCTTTTATTGTTTGACCATACTACTGGATATTCTCACCTTCATCCATCTACATGTCATCAAACTTTCCTCTTAGGCTCTCCTTTTTAGCAATCTTAACATGTTCATCACTGCTATAAATCTCTTCAAGTTTTTTCCATACCTCATATGTAGTTTCAAGACCATGAACATCTACATACTCTGCATCAGACAAAGAACTAATAATAGCCTCCAATGCTTGACGATTTTCTTGTTGCTCTTTCTTCTGATCATCAGTCAACATCCCAATAGGTGCAACATACTTAGTATTGACATGTTCCCAATATTGACTTCCCAAACTTTTGATATAAATTTTCATTTTGTCACTCCATATCCTATAGTTCTCTCTATTAAACTTTGGACCTTCCTTCTTCATCATGATCAGCAGATCTTTACCTCAAGCTGTTAGGCTTAGACCTTAGAGGACCTGAATCACTTTGATACCAATTGATGGTATGATGAAAGAATAAGTATCCAGTCAACTATTGAGAGGGGGGGGGGTGAATCAGTACATAGAAAAACTGATAATAAAATTCACAAATCAATCTCTCAAAGTAAACTTAGAATAATAACTCTGTCAAGATAAAAACCCATAAGATAAACCAGTTGTCTGTTACAACAAATTAACATTAAACAACTTCTTCATATTTGAATTCTTCCTATTATCATGACTTATCAAAAATAGTTAAGTAGCTAAGTAAATCAACCATGAAAACATAACCACAAAAAAAATTCAACACTTGAAATAAATATTTTTTGACGTGGAAACCCAAATAGGTAAAAACCACGGTGAGATGAGACTCACAAGCTAAATATCTGAACTCTTCTGAAGTTCACCTTGTTAGGAGCCTAGCCTGTTAAAGCTTTACAAAAAGTCTTGTTAAGAACTGATCCTGTTAGGAATCACCCGGTTAAGGGATTGACTACAAATGCCTTATTAGAAGCAATACCCTGTAAGGAGTAACCTCGGTAGAGGATTTGAAAATCCAATCTAATGGACCACCTTGTTAGAGGATTTGAATAGCACCAAGCTTGTTAGAGCTTACTTGGTTAGGGGATTTCAATTCTATTGTAATTATTAGAAAACAACAAGAGTTTTTTTATTTGTCTAAATAGCACTACACTTGCTTGATCTGATCCATTTCATGCTCCTATTTTCCTTTACTCAAACTACAGATACATCATCTGGTTCGACAATCACACACTCAACTAAACTGTGTATATCTCTTTGCCAACTCTCTTAAAACTAAAAAACTTCATCGACCTTAAATAAAAATCAATTAGGTCGGTAACACAACAAAAACCTAACTCTCATCGAGATTACAAACAAATTCAGTTCAAGTATGACTGTTGGATTACATAGCAATCTCTACACATTAATCAAGAAAACCTTGATCGCTCCTTGATCACTGCTTCATTGAACTTAGTAACTCATCATGTGCTTTGCATTAGATGCAATACATTTGCTCATTCCCTAGACAAAAATCATTACAACAACTCGCTAAAATCTTTTGGAATTGTCTTCATACAATAATCATGTGTGTCATCATCAATACCGCTCATCATCAGATCATAAACCAATATAGCTAATCCACCAAACTTAATTGGTTAGGGTTTATCAAAAACAACAGGTAGGGTTTACTAGTTACAATATTAGATAAGGTTTACATTGGTTACCGATTTACTCCACAAATTATTCCTACTGGTTATAGTAACAATATTACAATAATATCATTACCGGTTTAATTGGCAACAATAAAAACATAACATATCATTAATGCAATCTTCATGCAAATGCCAACATGATCAAGAAGGCCCCACCTTCTCCCAAGTTTGTCATTTCTCCTCTTCCAGAGGCAAGAAGTCTTGTTTTCATTTCACCCTCTCTGAGTGAGTCACCTACTTCCTCCATGGAGGCCTGCATGTTCAAATCCTTGGAGGATATCCTAGATTTGTCTATGATCTTTCCACGATTGTTGACCCTCACCTCCTCCGAGCTTGTGGACACTGACATTGATGCGGCCTCGTCCCTCACTCTCACTGCGGATGAGGTTCCTGGTGCCACTCTCACTGTTGTCCCTCTCCAAGCTCTTCTGCCTTCTCCCTATGACCTAGATTGGGAGGGCGCTGATATCTTACTAGATGACCTTTAGATGTCTATCTTTTTATCTTCATTTGGTTGCATGTGCATGTGATTGTGTTCCCCCATGTTTGCTTTATCTATTTGTTCCCTCTCGTGGGACCCAGGTTACTATGTAGGTTCTTGGATATGACAGGTTGATTGTCTTTATCCGTTGTTCTCTCCTGACGGACTTGAGTTGCTTCACAGGTGCTTGGATATAGGGGATTTTCTGTCACACACATTCCTCTATTTGTCAATCTATTTCTTCTATCTGTCGTATCTTGATTTTTGACATTTGGGAATGATGCAAGCATTGAGGGCCTCCTCTTACCTTCTTCCATGTTGACCCAAATTTTTATTTTATCTTTATCTTCATGTACTTTTCTTTAGATCTGAGACCTTTGGCGCTATGATGATACACCCATCTCGTCGTGATCCTATATATGTTTTTACACTACTATGGGTTTTGATGCCAAATTACCTGATCCCCATGTCCTCTTGCATTTCATCTTTGATGTTGTGGACATCTATGTGCCACCTGCTCTTGGTGGTATTCCACAAACATCTTGCTATGTTGACATGCCACAACTTCTCTTCTCCTTAGAATAACATGCCTTCCATGCATATCATTCTAAGGGGGAGCATCATATCTGCATTTATCTTTTTAGACTTTGCATCAGTATCCTTTATCGATTTCTTTTTCATGTTTGCCTAGGTGGGGGCCAAGCCACTCGATCTTTTTCTTTTCTAAGATTGCCTAGGTGGGGGCCAAACCACTTGATCTTTTTCTTTTCTTAGATTTGCCCACATGGGGGCCAAACCATTCTTGATCTATCTCTCTTGTTTGCCTTTGTAGGAGCCAGTCTACTACTTACCAAATTTATCTGCCCTATCACATGGCTATCTAGTATGTCGCTACCCATGTTGGCAAATTTATCTTTATCTGCCCTATCACATGGCTATCTAGCATATCGCTACCCATGATGGCCATTATCTCACCCTATCGTATGGTTATCCATACCAACATATCACACCCTATCGTATGGCTATCTAGCATAAAACATCTTGCTACCCATATCGACGTATCTAATATCTTGGCAATCTCTTATCTCATATCTTTCCGTAACCAGGGGCTTTCCTCCAAAGTGAGGTTCATTTATGTTATGCTATCTTATCCACTTCTTTATCTTATCATCTATCGTGCTAGTATGCAATTAGCATGTTTGTGATCTACCAAATAGAAATATCTATTCCAAATCTCAGCATCATCTTGCTGGGGGAAACCTCGTCTAATCAACAAAAATCTGCCTCCCTATAGCGATTTTCTTTTTCTTTATCTTCCTATACTTTAGCTTCACATCTCTTGGAAAACAAATGCTTGCTAAACTTGGGGCAAAATGTAATATAAAAAATTTCACCCCTAGCGATTATCGAAACAAATGGCGCCTTCCTGCATGTCATCGAAGGTCGGGCTTCACCACCTTTGTCCTTTTGTCCACATGGTTCATCCTTGTCAGCTTCAAGTGAATGCATTACCAACTCTACCAACTTGTCACCTTTGGGGACTAGGGCGCAGTGCAGAGATGTACATGTGGCGCACTCGCGTCCCACAAATCTTGTAGTCTGTAGGTGACTGTTTGAGAATTACACCTACACCTAGCAGGAATTGTAATGCCTCTGCATGCACCCACCAATGTCTGATTTCCTTCTAGGGCCTTTATCTTCCATTTTCGAAGGCATTTTGGAGGATTCTCTTGGCAAGTTGATAATATTTTGCAGGTTGACAATCTCGACAATCTTTGGACAACTTCTACAACTTTTGATACCAATAACACCATTTTTGTAGCTCTTCAAGCGACTCACACCGTCATTACCGCAAGTGTTATGAAAGGGGAGTTCTCTTATTTCTACTCTCTTTCATTTCTCATATCATTCTCCAATCTTTCACTTCATTTTCGAATTATCTTTATCTTTTCATTATTCTCGTGGCTTCTTGGGTTGTTCGTGGAGGTGGAAACACCAAAATAGGGGCTTGACTTAAGCAGACTCCAAAACACAACCCGCAACATTTTCCTTCTTGCATGTGTGTAGGTACATTATCACGAGGAGGAAATCATCTTGCGGGAGGCTTCGTATCACGGACGCTTTGTAAGACTTACTTTACTTTCTCTTATTTTGTCACTTTAATTCATATTCCACATTATCTATTTATTTTAGTATTTTCTCGCAATTACTTAACTTCTATTAGATCATCTAGAGGTTTTTGCTTGGAGTCTGCACTCCATCCGTACATGTGCTTGTCTTGAGGATAGAGACTTAGTAGAGTCTAGAGTTTTTTTAGTGATCTGGCCCGTTTCACTTGCTCATGTTCATATAGTTCTAACTGGTGTTGTAAATCAACAATCTTTTTACCAAAAGTGATTATTTAGTCTTGTACCGGTGTGAATGTTTCACATAACTTTTGTATTTCCTTCTCAGTATCAACTCTCTTCTTTCTCAAGTCAGCACAAAATAGTGAAAATTGGGAGATAGTAGCCAAAATCTTACAGCCAGTTTCCAATCCGGTTTTCTACAAGTATTTATTCACCATTAGGGCTACTTTGTCTTTATCTATTTCAACCATTAAATGTTCTCCCCTTTTCTTCTTGTAATCCTTTTCAACAAAAAATGATGCAGGAGCACTAGTCTAGTTCTTACTAGTTGAGTAGTTTTCGGTGGAGTTTCTTGAGAGCGTGACATTTATTCATGTTTGAGTGTTTAGCATTGTGGTTTTGGGTTTATTCCCTTGCATTCATGGTCATTATCATGTTTGAGTTTCATATATTTTTGCTTTGTTTCTGATAAGATGTGGATTTTGGTATTGTCCTGGTTGATGTGTTCTTACCGGTTAGCCTAGCTATATGTTGAGCGAAGATGATTTCGGGTTGTGGTTAATCTCCATGACTTGAAGATCATTTGAGGTGTTGCTTTGGGCCTTGGCCGATATTCCCGTAGGTCTATGCATCATTTTATATTTTGGAGATTGTTCTTAAGTGATTGAGTTGACATGTTAGCCTTGCACGTTTCATAAACTGGTTGGTCTTTGGGCTGACTTGATTAAGTTGTAATTATTTATGGGAGGTATACATATGGAAGCTTGTGAATCATTTAATAACAATAGAGAGAAGTTAGAAGATTGAAGACTAGGCTTGGAGACTGAGTGAAGATGTAGAACCGGCAAGATTCTGATCCAGTAGGACTGAGGTCGGAAGGCTAAGGTCCAGATTAGGATAGAACCGGTAGACTGTTATTGGAAGCCAATTTGATATGAGGATGATTTAGGGATATTGTAATTGCATTGTTTGTATCCTAGACTGCAATCCAACATGTGGCATGTATAATTCTTCAGATTGTAATAAGATTTATTCACATTATTTACCGATTATGTGTTCTGTGTTGTTACCAGTTGTTATTCCTATTGTTTCTAGCACCTTTCTACCAGTTACCAGTATGCTTTGCATGGTTTTTGTTTAAAGCTATAAGGTTGGGTTGTCCTTCATTGGATCTCCCTGCCTTGAATGTGTCAAAAATGTATGCAGCTTCTTCAAGGGTTTTAAGTTGTTCACCGACATTAACAACTAGTTGTCCAAGTTTGGCAATAGGGGTAGCCAAATGTTCTGTATCAGTATCCGGTAGGAGACTTGAAAAAATATCAACAACGGTCCTTATAGTCTCTGATTCTCTTTGTTGTTTCTTCAATCTTTTCTTTCGTGCATGGGATTGCATTGCAGTAGCAATCTCCATTAACTCTAAAGAACTCAAATTGTCCATATTAATAGGACCTTTAATGCTCATGGAGTCATCATCATCATCAACTATTGTTTTCTTCAGTTTGGATCAAGAGGTACCTCAAGAGTTGTCTTTATTTCTTATTTTCTCCTCTTCTCTTCCTCCTCATCTTTTTCTAACTTCTCTTCAGTAGTGGTGTCCTTGACCGGTTGTGGATTTTCAACAATCTGTTCTTTCACCAGTGCTTCCTCTTCCTTATCAACTGTATCCTTCTGATTATCCTCAATATAAATATTTACATTTGCATGTGCAGTTACATTTACTAGTGCAGTCTGAGTCTCTGTTGACTGTGCATTCACCGGTTGCTCGGTTGAGAACTTGTCTTTTGCTTTCTTTTCATCTTTGTTTTTAATCTGTTCCTGCTAAGTTTCAAACATATGTACATCAACTTCAAAAACATCTATATTGTCAGTAGTATTAGCAAAATTATCAACATCACTAGTATCATCATCTATTATATCTACCAATTTAGTATCAATAGGGTCATCGTACATATACGTGTTGTCTGGTTTAAAATCTGTGGTCCTTACACCTTTAGGAAGTTCTTCAAACTTTGGCTTTTGAGAAATATCCTCCTCAACTTGTTCATCATTTTCCTCTTCTTCATCAGGAATGAGACCTAAAACCTTTTTCATCAAAATCGCAGTCTCCTTTTGAACTGATTCGGTCTCTCTAATAAGCATTCTTGTTAATCTTTTCTTTGATCTGAACAATGCTTTTGTATTAACCTTTATCTGTTCAATTTCCTCTTCAGTTTCTTCTAGTTGCAAGTGTTTAAGTGTATAATCAACAAATTCTTTATCTAGGCTAATTTCCCCTTGCTACATTGCATCAATCAAATTATATAAAGAATTTAGAATTTTCCCGTGTAATTCAATGAGGACTCTACTAAACTTGTTCATACTAAATATAACTTTCTCTTTGTTGGCTTTCAAACAAATGAGTAAATGAAAATTTCAAACCTTTGTATATCCCATACTCCTTAATTATTCGAACCATTCTAGTGAAAGAATCTTCAAGTGTCAATAGTTTCTTAGATGCTTTACCTTTACCAATAGTCTTCTATTTCTTAGCACTCACCCTTAGTTCTCTCTTATCTTCTTCTAATTCTGTCTCTTCTACATCTGTCACTGATTTATGAGCTTTTTGCTTCTTTCTCTTACCGATTTGGGCAAGCATAGTAGGAGATTCAATAGGTTAACCTTTCCTCTGAAATTGTATTTTAGAGGGTTTACCTCTTTGGGATTCAATAGGATTTACCTTTGTTTCTTCTACTTTCTTGTTTTCTGCTTCTTTGGTTTGCCTTGTCTTACCAATGGAGGTACTGGTTGGTACACTAGAAGTTCCACCTTGTTTGGCCTCGTGTTTGGCTCTTGCTACTACTATTTGTGCCTTAGTGAACCCGACCTGATCAGCAAAGGCATCCACCTCTTTCCTCACTTTATTTGCTATTACCGGTCGTTGCAATTTAGAGTGTACTAGAAGTAGTTTCTCCTTATAGGTTCCAAACCTTTCAGTGGTGGTATCGATTGGTTGCTCTAAGAAATGAGTAGATATTTGTCTACTTCATATCCCATGGGCATTACCCATTTGGTCTTGGGAATCACAGCCTCCATCATGCATGTATTCGTGTCTACCATAAAACAAATGGAATCCTCATACTGATTGACTACTTTTGCTGGTATGTGTTCCCTAGCATGCATTTTCTTTTGAAATTTCTTGAAATATCCCCATGAAAAATCATCAAACTTGTATTTCAACATCCTAATATTCTTATTCATCTGTAGTAGGGCCGGGGAACTAGTTATCCATTGAACATCTCTAATACTAGGGGAAAAGTTTTGAAAATAGAAAAACAATCCCAAAATTAGTTGCCCAAATTTAAATCTCGGCTTCTTTTCCTTCTTCACAGCTTCCAAATTTTCCATTAATTGGCTCCTTAATGCTTCTATAAGATCATAGTCCGCATTCTCCTTTACTATTTGGTATGTAGTGTGTATTGTTGTTGTCGATATACTATTCATTCTGCTCGAATAGAAGATTCTAAAACCAATTACCATTGATGCAAATTTAACTGCAAGGTCATTAATATCATTCATAGTCATGGCTCTTCTATCCCATCTAGATCTCATTAGCTTCTCAACATCATTTTTAGGTACCGACCTAAGCAATGGAACTTTACCGATTGAGCAGAATCCAGTTACTGCATGGATTGCTTCCTTTGTTATCTTATGAGGTCTATCCAACCACATGAACTGATCATGAATCTGGCTTAAAACAAATCTCACTAACCCATCATCAAATCATCAATGAAATTGATCGCATGATGAGACCCTTTGTCAGCGATGCTTCTAAACTATTCTTTCAGTATCCCTTTCTCATCACATAAATATTTGTACTGATTATAGATAGAAATCACACCCATGTCCTCAATTTTGCAATGATAAAAGGATCTTACAACTTCTACATGTAAAACTCCATTTGGTACACCGAATAGGGCATTGACAGGGTTTGTTTCCTCATACTTATATGGATGTCTTTTAAATTATGATCTTTCCCTCTTGGTCACATCGACAAGGTGAGTTGTATCCATTTCAAATAAGGAAATCACCAAGAAATGAATAGGGTTTCTCAGATAAATATATTTTCTTCTTTGATACTAGGGTTTCCAACTGCCAAAAACTTTCAATACTCGGTCACCGATTCAAACTTCACTTTGATCACATTATATTGCTGGTAAATGGTTTGAATGTTGCTAGCACAAATGTTTCTCTACTCTGCTCGCTCTCCAAATGTACTCAAGATCAAAAAGTGATAAATGAAATTCAATAAGTTCCTTTTATTTGCACTTTCTCTACCGTAATAAATGCATTTACCGACAAAACCGATAGCAAAAATTCAATGATATTTATCGGTTATGATCCAAAAACACATAAAAATGTATCAGAATATGTAGATTTAACTTACATTACATCATCTAGGGGTTCATCTCAAGATTTGATAATAAGCTCACCCGAAGTTGTAGAAACAACTTAGTTTGTCGGAGATAGATTCTCCACATTAGGTGAAGAATTTGATTCCTCAAATGGTTTGTCATCACTCTTCTTCTTCCAGGTTCTATTCATCTCAGCTTTGGTTTTGTCAATACCAACTTTCTACTTTCCTTTCCGGTTTGCAGGATGATTCACCGATTGGTTCTTTTGTGTTCTACAGAACTTGACAATGTGTCCCGGTTTGTTACAATGATAACATGCCATTCCAGATGCTCTTCATAGTCTTGCATTACCTCTACTTGTTCTTCTTCTGCAATTCATTGCCACATGTCCAAAATTGTTGCAGATTGCACAAATCACATTGACTCTCTTCTCCATCTCATAAGGACTAGACCGGTTAACATAGGGTCTTTGCCAATTAGTGCTTCTCTAGTTAGTGAAATTCATTCTCTAATCACCATCAATTCTTAGATTAATATGAGGTGTTGGATAATTAGCTCCATACCCACATTCAATATATCTATGCCCATGCATGTTGCATGTATAACAGTAAGCTTCAAATTTCCTAGCCACATATCTAGTATTAGGTCTATATCCAGTATTAGCATCAAATTTTCTTCTACAAACATTAGCAGTATGTCCTAGTTTATGATAATTAAAACAAACAAGTTTGTAAACTTTCTTACCGGTAGGCTTCTGAGCCTTAGGAACTGTTTTACCTTCATGCATGTTGCTCTTGGTACAAGAAGGTTCACCCTTCTCAAATGTATTGTATCCTAACCCGGATGTATCACCTTTCATCCTCTGAGATTAGATATCTTCATCAAGCATAGAGGAACTCTTGTTGAATTTATCAATATTCTCATTGGCCTCAACAAGTTCCTTTGTAAGCTCTTCATTTCTTTTCATGAGGGTCTCTCTAAGAGACATTTCCATTTCAAGATCTGACTGTAAGGCTTATTTTTCTTCTTTCTCCTCATGCCAATGTTCATACAAAGTTGTCTTCTCCTGCTTAATCTTAAATATTTCATGCTCTTTATCTTGGATCTAATCCTCAGCCTTTCTTCTAGATTCAATTTCCTCGTTCATCTGGATTGTAAGTGCTTTCAGCTCTCTTCTCATATTAGTCTTCTCACCATTCAGCTTCTCCACTTCTTCAACCATTGCATCAATATTCACCTCATTTGAAGAATTGTTATCAAAGATCTCCGACAATTGTTCGGTCATTTCTTTCCTTTTAGCTAGTGTTGTCATGTACTTGCCTCTTGGGGTTTCTATCTCTCCCTTGGTTTCAACAAGTTCCTTAGCCATTTCTTTGTAACTCATTCCTTCACCCATATTTTCCTTAGTATTAGAGATCCCTTCCAAGAGGTTAACCCTTAAGGAAGTTAGGCTCTGATACCAATTGATGAACTTATAAGGCACTGAGAGGGGGGAGGTGAATCGGTGATAGTAAAAACAATACAAATCTGCTTCATAATTTCACCAACTTAAAACAAAATTAGGCATATAAGAAATAACACCAAGTATTAAATCACCACATTAAGCATAAACCACACGACACACAAGTTTATACGTGGAAAACCCAAATGGGAAAAATCATGGTGGGAGTTAATACCCACAAGATCCACTATCTACATTATAGAGATATGACTGGTTAAGGTCTACAACACCGGGTTAGGGGCACACCCTATTAGGAGTGTCTAAGCCTAGTTAGGGGCATGTGAGGACCAACCCTGCTAGGAGCTACCCAAGTTACTGGGATTTGCAAACACAAGTTATTGTGTCACCTAGTTAGAGGATTTAATGATCAGACCTATTAGGAGTGACCTTGTAAGAGGATTTTCTTGTTGTAACTATTAGGGAGACAACAAGTACAAATGATCTTAGTATAACACCTTCAGTGTCTGATAAGATCCACTTTAGAACATTACAACATCACATAGACTTCATCTCTCAACTCCTCTGATCATCGCACTATCAGAAATACAAAATTCGCTCATCATCTTTCACACTATCAAGATAATATATATATCCTTTTATACCTCATCACACATTTAAAATCATCATAAGGTCAGCTAGAACCTTGTTACAATTTCCCTAGTTCAATGCATCTAGACAATATTGTATTGTACTCTTTAGTTATGTTGGCCACCGACATAACAAATCCAATTCTGTGTCATTTTAGCAATCTAAGTGATTTTCATCACTACCGGTGAAGTCTCCATCAACTAATTCATTTTGTCAAATAAATCTCTTCACCTAATCGATTTAGCACGTGCGGTTACGAACATATCTTCATTTGATGGTCTTCAATGCGGCTATCAGTCTTTTACCGATTGAAGTCCTAATAACCAACTATCTCTGCTAATTGGTTAAGCCTTGCCAGTTAAACTTTAGGATTTAGACGACTTAAAGAAACATAGTTACCATTAATGACAACATACAAAATAGTCATCATACATAAATCTAATCTCTATGCACAACAAACATATATCGGCTGCATCAAGCAAACACACATTACCAGTTTAGTTCAAATGATCAAATGCCAACAAACTACTCTTTCTATTATGATTTACAAAGGTTCCAAAGATTTACCAAACTTCCAGAATCCTAATCTACTTGTATCCACTCTCCTTGTCAGCATTTGAATCTCCTCTTGAGATGCTCCCATTCTACTATAGACAAATTTGTTTCTTGCAAAATAAAAATGTATATCTCCTCTTGCTCCAGGTGCCTTATGACCACCATTTGTTTGTGAGGAGAATTTAAGCTACTAACATTCCACGGAAGGAGCTTCCATACCCCTTGGGAAGGGGTTATCCTTTCACCGATCTTAGTAATCTTGTTATCTTAATTTGACCTTCTGCGTATTTGTCTGTGCTACATTTTTCTTGAATAGATTTCCTTCGAGAATTTTTTTCTCTCGCCATAATTCAAGGCCACCCTTGTTTCTTTTTTTAAAGAAATCCCCAGTCTTTCTTGACATTTATCTAACTTCTTTGTGACTCCTTCCTTTTGATTTGTATCCACTACCCTATCCTTAACCTATCCCTCCAATTCTTCTTGGCACCCATCCTCAAAAATCTATTTTGCTACATACTGCTCATTATCTTCTAAATTATCTCCAAGGACATCAACCTAAACATTAGGATCTCCAAATAGATCTCTAGCAATCTCTAGGGCTATTTTATTCATATCTAAGTGTCGGTGATCAAAATCTAACATCAAACTCATTAGATATTTTTTAGTGTCTACCCGTACATTAGCCTCTTCTCCCAAATCTTCCTCAATCCCCAGATCACCTACAATTTTGCCTTTGTTCTTACAAGGGTTGTAAATTCATCCTCATTTTCTTGTTCCAATGGTGATCTTTGTCTTGTTGGATTATTTTTCTTTATGCTCACTTTCTTTAACTAATTTCCTCATTACTTCGGCTCACTCTATACACTTTGACCACAACTTTACTCCTTAATATTTCAACCTCATTGCACTCTCTGTAGCCACCTAAAACCCCAGGTTGATGTGCAATGAAATTTTCTCCATGATATCTTTCTTCTACTACAATATATTTACCTTTGCCTTATGAATCTTTATTTCCCCGTTGATTTAAAACTGCTGCAATTTTTGAGCTCTTTCACTCTTTTTTCAACCATTTTAATTTTTGGGCACTCAATTTCAACCTTTTGTTTCCACACCCTTATTTTCATTATAATTTTTAACTCCTCCCCAAAACCACTCCCCCCCCCAAAAAAAAAAACAAAAAAAACCAACCAACCACTTTCCAAATCAATCATCACACAAACTCTAGCATTCATCATCTTTGTTTCTTTCCCTAGACTTATGTCAGTTTTAAAAAATGACCCTGATTCCTCACCTATTATTCACAGTATATCTTCACTCCAATATTTTGTGGGAAATTTTTTGAGACTTACCCACATTGGTGTTCTTCCTCATTTCTAGCCTAGGATCAATGTTTGATTCCCAGTCTTTCACAAAAAATCCAACCTAGGTCCTCCATTCAAAATTTATATTTTCTAACCTTTTGAAGTGCATTCTAGGGGAAAGGAGCCAGTAGTGGACATAGACCCAATAACTGTCATCTTTTTGTCAACCTCACCCCCCGTTAGTAGATATAGTAGGAGCCAAAAAAATGGTAATGGAAGGTCCATTAATAAATATCACATATACCAATAGTGGATTATTTTTTAGCTTTTTTTACCATAGTTAGCCCATTACTGAGACATTTGTGCACCACTACTGGGTCATTTGTGCTTAACTACTAGGGAATTTGTCCACTACTACTGGATATTTTGAGTTATCTACTATTAGCGCAAAGGTGATGATGTATTGGACCACACTGTGAAATTTGTACGTTTTAACCTTTGTGCACAAAGAATTCCACAATGTGCATCATTCTACTCACAAGCCAAAACAATAGCTTTAGGCTAGTTAAGTCGCATATGGAGAGAATAATTTTTTTTTGTCAAAATCAGATGAACCGTTTAGGAGCTTAAGATGCCCGAAGCTAGCTATGTTCATTACTGGCTCCTTTCCCCTACCATAAAAAATTCATTTGTCATATAGTTTGCCTTAATGTCTCTAGTCCAATTCTCTTTCCATCATGCTTGTATATCTTCTTGAGTGTCATCTTTCCCAACCCATTTAACATAAAAGGATATGTCCCTCAACGTATTCTTGTCTTGTTCATTGAGCTTGGTAGGGATGACTAATACTTTTCTCCATGGCATTTGTAGGGGGGGTGAATCCCTCTTCCTAGTATCAGCATCTCTGGTTTTCTGAATCTTTCGAAGCCCATATGGCCAATTGTGTTGTTGCATTTGTGCCCCCTGACTGGAAAGTGCTCATTCTTCCTCTAGTTGGCCCCAACAAATCTTTGAACAATGGGGATCTTGTTTACACCTATCAAGCAACAATGCAACCTTTCTCTCTCCAACCTCACCTCTTCCTACTACCTCCATATCCTATACGAAGTGACCCCTTTGAATGACCATCCTAAAATGGTAGGTGGGATCCATCTACTCGACATTGAATTCACCTGCATAGAAAAAATGATAAGAAATTTCCCAAAAGTTGAGAAAATCTACCCCGCTAATGAGGAAAAATGTTCAGAGGTTGTCGCACCCTATAAATGCCTGTAGACACCTAAAATTGTCCTGTCTAATTAAATAAATATTTTATTTATTTAATTTTTTTATCCTAAGTTTTCTATTAATTAAATAAATTCTTATTTATTTAATTAATTCATTAATCCTCTTTTAAGCCTTTCCTCATTTAAATAAATACTTTAATTTATTTAAATTATACTTTTCCTAAATTAAATAAATATTTTATTTATTTAATTAATCCCACTTCCTCTATTAATTAAAATAAATCTTTATTTATTTAATTAATTTATTATCTTTTTCTTTAATGACACATGTCACTTATCTCTTAATTCTCTCCTACCTACCCCCTTCACTATTTTTATTATTTCTTCTACCTACCCTTTTATCCGAGCCGACGATTTAGCTTTTCACCTCTTAGTCTTATCCCTCCATTTTCTAAACCATCTTCTATATAAGAGGATACTTCCTTTATTATCAGCCCCAATAAGATAATCAACACTTATGCAATCAAGCCTTCTTGCGATAAAGGTACTTCAGCCAAAATTCATTCTTTGTTAAGCTCTTGTGCACACATAAAATCTGAGAGCAAATATATCAAACAAGATCAATGGAGATATGAGACAATGGAGATTGAAACCCTACTTGACATCCGAATGGTAATATTGTTTATTTTGTGAATTTGCATGTTCTTAGGTATCTTCATTGGTGTATGGTGAATGTTTAGTTGTAGAACTAGGGTTTTTATTGTGGTTGAATCTTTGAGGTTTTACAATAGTTTATCATCGTCATTTTTCACCGTATACATTTTGGCATGCTCAATGGGACTCTTGTCCCTTCTATTTTTAACATTGTGTTTGTAGGTCTAGCTTTTTTGGGAAGTTGCAGGTCAAATTTGTGATGACTCTGATTTATTGCGTGTATGTGACTAATCTTTCTGCATCTACATATTGATTTCATGTTTGTGTTTTTTTGTCAGTTTTATAGGTCTTGGATCTCAAAATTGCATCTGTGTATTATTCTATTGCGTCTATGATCTAAAATCATGTCTGGGTTGGATATTTTTCATGTTTTTTGTATTTTTGTTTGTTGCAAGAGTAGATTTTTTAGAAATCGCGTCTGTGACTCATATTTTTGCATTTTTGCCCATAAAGTGCACATGTGTTTCCTATTTTCGCATTTGTGTTCATATCTTGTTTTGTAGGTTCCAGATCTTTGAAATTGCGACCGCATCTCACATTTTCACATTTGTGTTAGGAAGTCGAGCCTACATTCGGTATAACCACCTTTTTTGTGTTTTTAGGTTTTATTATCTTTTTCATTTTACGGTTTTCCAATTTGGTTTTGGCCTAACCCCTTGCATTGAACTAACAAAGTGGTGTAACTATTTTGAAAAAGAAAGAGCAAATATCATTTTGTCGAAGGCCCCCTTTCACATTTGGATTTGGATTTCTAAAATTTACCTAACTAGTGTGCTTGCAGGTGGGGGTAATGTATCAAAAATACTAATCATTTGTTGCAAAGGTAACCTAGGTGTGTGTCTTTGGATTTTTAGTCTAATTAGGGTCACATCTCTTTTTCATTTTGGGATTAAATAACTTGTTTGTAGTGTTTGGTGTGCTTTGCATATTTTATGTTTATAACCCTAGAGTTGATAACAAAATTATCCTCTCCCCTCGCCTTCCATTGGACCTTAGGTGTAAGAGAAATTCTTATCATCTTCTATATAGGTAGTAGGGCCTGTCTACCAAGTAGCCCATAAGGCCAAGTGAGGGAGAATGACCCAAGTGGTACTTCTTCTTCCTGCTATATAAATTAATACATTAGGCAAAAGCCGCGATGACGTGGTGACGTGTATCTACACCAATAGTTCTCCCTAGTATCCACACTTGTGTTGTATGCATTAAAAATATTCTTTGGACATTAGGAGTGGGTTCTTAAATGAGCCGCCTCCACATGGGTAGACACAAAGGACCGCAGAAGTTCCCCCACTAAATACCTTTTATTGTAGAGGCCAAAAATCCTTACATTTGATGGTTTAGGGAGTGTGGATCGTACCCCGTAGATACCCCTCATGCACCCTTTCATGTTGAGACATGAATCCCTCATTTGATCTTTGATCTTTTGAGGTAAGAGAATTTGGTATGCTCGAGAAGTGAGTGTTGTGGTGGGGGAGCCAGTGCTACTAGAATCTCTAATTGTCCGCTTTTTGAGGTATTTCTATGTTGTCAGGGCCCCCTTGAATGGTTTATCTTTCTAGCCTAGGTTGTGCATTTTTTCAAGTGTCTTCAATTTTTGCTATACGAGTGGAAATATTTTGAACATACAAAAAAATGCTTTGGGAAAACACACCTTTAGACATTGTGTCTTCATTGTTTGTTGTGTTTTCTTACCACAAAAATATTCAACATTAAGATTTGGTCACATTCAACAAATTCACATTTGGACAAAATCAGACATTTGATTATAAACCGCATCTGTGATAGTTTAAACCACGTGTGGGTTTGAAAATAGTGTCTTTGCTGGGAAAAAATGCATATGTGTCTCAAAGAATAAATATTATCAGTGCAACAACTAAAACTGCATCTTTGTTCCTTGAAACCACATCTTGGTGGGGAAACCATATTTGCGCAGGACATAATTGCATTTTTTTCAGAAAGAAAAATATTATCAATTAAATAGTTAAAATTGTGTCTGTGTCATATAAAACTATGTCTGAGATCATAAATCATGTCTGTGTAAAACAACTCTGCATTTGTGTTACAGAACAAATTTTGCAAAAAATTGGAAAAGACAAAACATGATTAGGTTTTGAGATTTGAAGAGCTTCTAAGGTATTTCCCATAAGGCTTCATCATTTTTAGTCAACCAACTTTGGTCTTACATTTGTTCATAATTTGCTTTCATTTGCAATCCCTCATACAAATTTTCCAAACTAGAGTCAAAAGGTTGCTTTGTTGTCCTCATCATATCTTGCAAACTTATTATAACATATCACTAAGTGGTTCTTGTATCAGATCTATCATCTTAGGGTCCCATTTGGTCATCTTTAGTCAAGGTCAGCTTACCTCATGAAGAGATCTATCATCTCTTTGGAAGCCATACCTTACTTTAGATCACACATATCTTGGACTTACATTTTTGGGCATTGCAAGACAACCCTAGATTCTTTCCATCTCATATCCTTTCTTTGTCTTTCATAGTCTTCACATTTCCTTCCATCTTTCATTTTAGCCAAGGTCTAGCTCATGGTTGAAACCCGTTCCCAAAGGTCTAGAAGAGAAGCTGAAGAATCTCTAAGATCTCTCAACAAGAGTACCTATGAGTTTGATGGAGATGAATTTTACAATCCATTTGATAGTCACAGTAATATGCCAGACAATGATAATGAGAACAACAATGATAATGACAATGCATCTATCACCACTATAGACATTGAAGAGAATATCTTAGATCCAAGATTCAATAAATTGGTTTAAGCAATCAAGAGAAGAGATAGACAATAATTCCTTCAAGTCATGACACAAAGTGGATAAGGCTACCTCATGATTTTGATAAGTCACAAATTTTAGAAGAGGATCCTAATCAAATAGTTTAAACAAATTCAAATCCTAGAGGAAATAATGGTGGTCATAGGAGAGAACGTTTCGTACCCGATTCACCTTCATCCTTATTTCTAAAACTAGAAGTTCCCAATGCCCATACTCATACCAATTTTTCTAGGAACTCTCATGAACAACCCCACAATCATCCTTTCCCATGGAGAATAAATGCTAATACACATACTTGTGATAATACCCAAGATCGTACCAATGCATACAATTACACCCAAGAGAACATTCAAAATCATGACACGAGGAGACCCTGTATCAGATTTGGGGGAAATAACCAAGATCATTCCTTTGATACCTCCTATCCTCATGGTCATGACATGTATTGACCTAGACCTAGTGATCCTCATTACAATACCATACCAAGTGGTCCATATGCAATCTATACCTATGTCCCTCCTCCATATGAACACATCTATGATCAATACCATCCATACATGCATTATATCCCTCCTCCTCCACCTGATGGCTCAGGAATGAGAATAGATCAAATAGAAAATACACCACCCAAGAATGACTTGCAACAACAAATCAAGGATTTGCAAAAGAAAATGGCAGACATGAATACACCAAAGCAACAATACACAATGAAGGACATATGTCCTTATCCATTTGATAGAAGTATTCCAATGCCTCTATTTCCTCCACATTTTGTGACACCAAAATTTGACAAATATAAAGGAAAAGGGGATCCTAAGGCACACATAAGAGAATTTTTCATAACTTGCATTGAGATGACAGGAGAAGAAACATACTTGATGAGATTGTTCTCACAAAGCTTAGGTGGACAAGCAATGGAATGGCTCTCCCAACTTCCACCTGGAATTAAGTCAAGGAGTGATCTAGCCGAGACTTTTATACAACATTTCTCATACAAAATTAAAATAGATGTGTCAGTGATTACTTTGTGAAACACAAAACAAAAAAATGGGGAGTCTTTCTCTTCATTTTTATAGCAGTGGAGAGGTCTTGCTAGTTGATGCTCTTGTGATATCCCACAAAAACAAATGGTAGAAATGTTCACTCAAAACATCAAAAAGGATATTGGATATGAGCTAAGAAAAGCTTGTTTGTCTACCTTCAAGGAAGTCATAAAAAAAGGATTGGCAACTAAGAAAGTTCTTATTGAACAATGCATCATGAATATATTCAAAGAGAAGAAAGAGAACTCAAATGGGAAAGACAAACCCCGCTTTTGGAACAAGAATAAGAATACAATCAATAATGGGTTAGTATATGCAAATGTTGTAAAACCAAAAATGAATTTCCTCGGTGCAAGTTCATCCAATACAAACAATCAAGTGAACACTCAAAGGCCATCAAAGCCTTGAAGGAAATACACTCCATTTGGAGAACCAATTGAGACAACATTCAAGAAAATGGTTGCAAACGAGCTCATAACACTACCAGATAATCAACCTTATGAACCAAAAGTAAAACCTACATGGTGGAATGATGACGAGTATTATGAGTATCACAAGAGAAAAGGAAACACAACTAGCAATTGTCACAAATTTAAGGATGTTATACAAGATCTTATTGACAAGGGTGACATAGAAGTTGATGGTCATACCTTGATGGGATGAGGTTTGGGATAGACAAGCCTAGTCTATGCTCTAGGATCCTTTCCTTGGATCACCTAGTGTTCTCCTCACACCCTAGGGTCTCTAGGACTTCCTTTGCTTGAGGAATCCCCTAACCTTTCCCAATCCACCCACCAATGAGTTGCTTTGCTGCTCCTAAGGTCTCACCTACACATGAGACTCAAAATCCCTTACTATGGCTAATAAGGACTAATCTTGTTCCACACCTTCCAAGGTCTTAGCAAGGTTGTTTTAGGTCTATTTTAAGGTTTTTCCACCCATTTATGAGCCCCCAAGAGGTTTCAAGATTCTAACCCCTTACCGATTTCACAAATTTGGGTTTTTGCCTTCAAAAAGGGCTACAAGGATTAGGACCAATTAGGCCTCCTAACCGGTCTTCTAGGGCTCCCTCTCACAAACAATGCACAAACAACCCTAACTCCCAAAATGGATTGCCATTCAATTGGCAAGGGCTCAAGGATTTTATAGGTTTTGGGCCTCCAAGTGGCCGTACAGTGCCTAGGGCAAATTTTGGGGTTTTATAAGGGTTTTATGAGGGTTTTATAGTCTGCCTCGGTCATAATGAAGGTTTTGTGTGTTAGCCACCTTGTTTGGATCTATGGAGGCTCCTCCTTTACACAAATGATGCTTCTAACACTCCTCTTCACTTCCTCCAAAGGATGCACTCTCCACTATTCAACCTTGCTCTCCAAGACCTCTGCAATCTGACCTCTCCTAATCGGGCACTGTCCAGTCTCACCTAGGAGTAGGTCTTTTCTTGGCCTTCCTGCATTTTGAAGGGCCCTTCTTGCTTGGGACTAAAGTACAGGGTCTTCACATCCATTCCCCATGGTTTCATGGTGGTTCCACAACGGGGAATGGGATTAGGACTTCATTTACACAATCCTGTCCAAAACTGGACAGTAAGAAGACTATTTACACACACACACTCAATCTGCAAGTAAGAACCTAAACTAATTGCTTGAAATGAAATTATTTACACCATGAATGGAAAACCACACAAGTTTGGATGTATCTCAATCCATTAATTTTCTTGTTGTCTCCATACAAACTGACTAGTAATAGTTTCACAGTCTCAGTCTAATCTTTCTGCTAGGTCGTACAAAGTCTGACATCCAACCCTTTCATTTAGGGTTTGCAAGTACTTATACTACCTATACCTCAGTCTGTGTGCCCAAACAAGGTTTTTCCAAGCTAACCTAAAGAACTTGACATCATGGTGGAAAAGTTGCTTGACAACTTTTAAAAGTTGTCATGCAACTTTTGCAACTTTCCCAATGTTGCTTTTTATGACTCCTAGACCCACATTGGGCCAACCTAAGGACACCACCATGTTATAAAGGACCCCTAAACACTTCAAGGACACACATACCCTCCATTTTCAAGAAAATCACAATCTTGACTCATGACCCCTAAGATCTCCACTAGGACCCTAACTAGGACCTATGAGCACATGGCTCATTATTTAATGTACAATGGATTCTAAAGAAGCATAACACCAACAAAACAAAGAAAGAGAAAGAGTTTGGAAGGGTTCTCTTGCACCATACTCCCCCTCTACACAGAATTAAGAAAAAGAAGAAGAGATGAGAGCCGGGTCTATTCCAAGTGCCTTGAACCTGCTCTCCTCCACCCATGTAGCTTTAGATACTGGTTGATCTACCCATTTCACTAAGTGCTCCATGTAGACCTGATGTCTAGTTGACTTCTTCACCCTTGATTCCAAGATCTCCTCTACTTTAGGCTTCTTCACCTATGGTAAGACATTAACATCAAGGTCCTGCAGTACCTTGGCTTGGTTCTCAGTCTGCCCTGCTATCTCACCCTTGTACATGATCAAGTCAGCTACATTAAAGACTGGTGATATAGCTAAATCTGAAGGTAGGTCAACTTTGTGGGCATTCTTACCATATTGCGACAGGATTCTACAAGGTCCTACCTTTCTCATCTGTAGTTTGGTAGGCTTTCCACCTTGCATCCTAGCTTTACTCAAATGTACCATCACATAGTCACCCACCTTAAACTTAACTTCTCTCCTTTTCTCATCCACTTTGGCTTTCAGTTTTTGAGTGGATTCAAGGATGGCCTTCTTAACCTGCTCTTGAACTTCCTTGATGGTTTGAGTGAAGTCTTCTGCTTGCCCACTCTTCATTTCCAAACTACCAAGGTCTCTCAACTCACATACTTCTCTTGGATGTTTGCCATAGACAACCTCAAAAGGACTTCTACCAGTGGTTCTATTCACACTGTCATTATATGCATACTCTGCTTGAGAAATGATTAGGTCCCATGTCTGGCCATACTCCTTAGTTAAACACCTCAACAAGTTACCTAACACCCTATTGATGACTTCAGTCTGACCATTTGTTTGTGGATGGTAAGCTGAGCTAAAAGACAAATTGGCTCCTAGTATCCTCCATAATGTTTGCCAAAAATGACCCATGAACTTGTTGTCCCTGTTTGAAACAATTCTTAAAGGGAGTCCATGAATCCTAACAATCCCTTTGAAGAAGAGATGTGCAACATAGCTTGCATCATGTGTAGTCTTACATGGGATAAAATGACTCATCTTGGAAAATCTATCTACTACCACATAGATGATGTCCATACATGTTTTTGTCTTGGGAAGTCCTACTACAAAGTCCATGCTTAGACATTCCCAAGGTCTGTTAGGGATCGGTAATGGTTGATATAAACTGGCATTGCTTATCCACCTTTGGCTCTTTGGCATACACCACACTGTTCTACATATCTTTTCACATCCCTTGGAAACTTTGGCCAATAGTAGTACCTCTGTAATAAATCTAGGGTCTTATTAATCCCAAAGTGTCCACTTAAACTACCATTATGTTTCTCTTGGATGAGGTTTTCCTTCATGGATCCCCTAGGTACACACAACTAGTTGCCCTTGAACAAGAGACGATTTTGGAGAGTGTAATATGCATACTCACCATGGAAATGGTTCTCAAACTCTTTGTGAACCTTGTAAGTTGTTGAAAAGTCTTCATCTCCTTCATAGAGGTCTTTGAAACCTTCTATTCCTATGCTCTGCAACTGTAATTCTTGAACTGTCAACAACTTCCTGCTCAATGCATCTACCACCCTGTTAAGTTTCCCCTTCTTATGCTTAATGGTGAAGGTGAAGGATTGGAGATATTCCATCCATTTCAGATGTCTATTGCTTAGCTTCTCTTGAGTATTAATGTAACTCAATGCCTGATTGTCTGTGAACACTACAAATTCTTTTGGAAGTAGGCAATGCCTCCATTTCTTTAGAGACTGCACTAATGAATACAACTCTAGGTCATAAGCTGAGTACTTCTTCTTTGCTTCATTAAGCTTCTCACTGAAAAATGCCACAGGTCTTCCCTCTTGACTCAACACACCGCCTACTGCAATTCCACTTGCATCACACTCCAAAGTGAAAGGATTATCAAACGTAGGTAGGAGAAGGATAGGTTTTGTGGCTACTTCCTGTTTCAACAATTGAAATGCTTTGTCTGTCTGCTCAGTCCATTCAAACTTAGTTTTAAGACCTCTTTTAATGGTGTCAAGGACTGGTGCACATATGCCACTGAAATTCCTCACAAATTTCCTATAGAATTGAGCTAATCCATGGAAACTTCTTACCTCAGTCCCTATTTTAGGTGCAGGCCAATTCAAGATTGCCTCCACTTTGCTTGGATCCATCTTCAAGGTTCCCTTAGACACCACAAATCCTAAGTAAGCTAGCTCTTGCTTCAAGAAGTCACACTTCTCAAGGTTGATGGATAGTTTCTCCTCATGCAACCTTTCTAAAACTAACCTCAAATGCTCAAGGTGCTCTTCCTTGGTTCTGCTATAGATGAGAATGTCATCTAGGTACACCACCACAAATCTGCCTGTGAAATCCTTCAACACCTCATTCATCAACCTCATGAAGGTTCTTGGAGCATTAGTAAGCCCAAATGGCATCACAAGCCATTCATACAATCCATCTGTGGTTTTAAAAGCAGTCTTCCACTCATCACTCTCCTTAATTCTTATTTAGTGATAACCACTTTTAAGGTCTAGCTTGGTAAAATACATAGCCCCTCCTAAACAGTCCATTAGATCCTCTATTCTAGGAATAGGAAACCTATACCTTATGGTAATCCTATTGATTGCTCTTGAGTCAGTGCATAGTCTCCACTTACCTCCTTTTTTTGATGCTAGCACTACCGAGACTGCACATGGGCTTGTGCTCTTCTTAACCAGTCCTTGTTCCAATAACTCCTGCACTTGCCTTGCTACTTCCTAATTATGATCAGGTGTGAGCTTATATGCAGCCTTGTTAGGTAAGGATGCACTGGGAACAAAGTCTATTTGATGACTTATGGACCTTCTTGGTGGGAGTTTTGCAGGTGCTCCATCACTCACTATGTCCTTATACTCTTGCAACATTTTCTTCACTTCCTTGGGTACTTCTATCTACAAATTGTTTTCTTTCTCCTTTGGCTTCACAAAGATAGCACACTTCACTATCTCCTCCTCATGTAGCATATTTAAGAACTCTTTACCATTAGCCATTAAAACACTAGGTGTTTTTGAAGTGCCCTCTTCATCCTCTGTCAAAGACTGAATTTTGAAAGTCTTGCTATCCTTCTTAAAGGATATGGAGTTCTCCTCTCCATCATAGATCACCTTCCTATCAAATTGCCAAGGTCTTCCTAGCAACAAGTGACATGCATCCATAGGCAACACATCACAAAGGATCTTGTCCTTGTATCCTCCAATAGAAAACTCTACCCAAGTCTGCTCATTGACTAGCACACTTTGTCCTTTGTTCAACCAAGTCACCTTGTAAGGATTGGTGTGGGGTATTCTTGTGAGTTTCAACTTCCTAACTACCTCTTCTGAGATGATGTTGTCAGTTGAGCCTGTATCAACTATCACCTTGCACACTTTACCAAGAACTTTGCACCTCACCCTAAACAATGCTCTCCTATGTTTGGGTTCCTCCTTAACCGGCTGTCTGATCAAAATCCTTTTGAACATCAGATTCTCACCAACTTCTAATTCAATCTAGTCCACATCCGATGTCTTGCTGCTTGAAGAGTCTTCTTGTGCATAAACAACCCTCTTTCCACTGTTTGATGTGGTAGGCTTGTCAAGGCATCTATATGCCGGGTGTCCCAATTGTCCACAATTGTAACACTTCATAGTTGAAAAATAGGAGTTACCTCTGCCGATACCTCTACCCCTATTTGGACCACCTTGTGTTCCTCTTCCTCTAGAGTGTCCTCCTCTGAGATTGGTTTCTCTACCATGCTCAGTCAACTTGGCTTCTCCTTGGTTTCTCTACTCATTTTCTTTGCTTTGGTAACCACCTCGGTGATTCACTTGGTCTCTACCTCTACCTCTACCCCTGTTATTGGAGTCTCCTTTCCTTTTGTTCCTCTCTTCTACCTTGATAGCAAGCTGATGACATTTCTGAATAGTAGTAGGAGTCCATAGGCTTATCTCCTCTTGTATGTTCCACTTTAGGCTGCTTAGATACCTAGCCACCTTAATAGATTCATCTTCTTGAACCTTTGATCCAAGGCATAGCTTTTGAAACTCTTTGGTGTAGGAAGTTACATCAAGATCTTTCTGATTCAATCCTTGTCTCTTCTTATAAAGTTGGACTTCATAATCCTCTGGTAAGTAGTTCTCCTTAATCTTACTCACCATAGCCTTCCAATTTGCAATAGGTAGCTTTCCCATGCTAACCCTTTCTTCTTGTAGGTACTTCCACCATGTCAAAGTTGCTCCCCTTAATCTTGATTTGGAAACTTTAACCTTCTGAGCCTCTGTCACTCCTTCACACTCAAAATGGTTTTCTATGCCCTCAATCCATTCCATAACAGTGTCTATGTCCATTCTTCCACTGAAATTTGGCAATCCTTCAAAATCTTTGGTGTTCAAAGCCTTGATAGCCTTCACAAAAGGTTCTTCATTGAACAAGGGATCTGGTTCAGGAATTATGTCATCTATGTCTATAGTTCTCTTGCCTTTACCCTTGGTGTCTTCATCCCAAGGTTCATGTGTTCTCTGATCCACCACTTCCTGCAGTTTATCCCTTATCTCACTCATTACTGCTTCAAGGAGCCTATTCTTCTCCTTCTTCTCTTCTACTTCTCTAGCCAGCTCTACATTAGTAACCATTCTGCTCTCCCCTACTGATTCACAAGTATATAGAGACATACACAGTCCAACAAGTCTTTTACTATGCTCTGATACCAATCTGATGGGATGGGGTTTGGGATAGACTAGCCTAGTCTATGCTCTAGGATCCTTTCCTTGGATCACCTAGTGTTCTCCTCACACCCTAGGGTCTCTAGGACTTCCTCTACTTGAGGAATCCCCCGACCTTTCCCAATCCACCCACCAATGACTTGCTTTGCTGCTCCTAAGGTCTCACCTACACATGAGACTCAAAATCCCTTACTATGGCTAATAAGGACTAATCTTGTTCCACACCTCCCAAGGTCTTAGCAAGGTTGTTTCAGGTCTATTTTAAGGTTTTTCCACCCATTTATGAGCCCCCAAGAGGTTTCAAGATTCTAACCCCTTACCGATTTCACAAATTTGGGTTTTTGCCATCAAAAAGGGCTACAAGGATTAGGACCAATTAGGCCTCCTAATCGGTCTTCTAGGGCTCCCTCTCACAAATGATGCACAAACAACCCTAACTCCCAAAATGGACTACCATTAAATTGGCAAGGGCTCAAGGATTTTCTAGGTTTTGGGCCTCCAAGTGGTCGTACAGTGCCTAGGGAGAATTTTGGGGTTTTACAAGGGTTTTATGAGGGTTTTGTAGTCTGCCTGGGTCACAGTGAAGGTTTTGTGTGTTAGCCACCTTGTTTGGATTGGTGGAGGCTCCTCCTTCACACCAATGATGCTTCTAACACTCCTCTGCACTTCCTCCAAAGGATGCACTCTCCACTATTCAACCTTGCTCTCCAAGACCTCTGCAATCTGACCTCTCCTAACCAGGCATTGTCCAGTCTCGCCTAGGAGTAGGTCTTTTCTTGGCCTTCCTGCATTTTGAAGGGCCCTTCTTCCTTGGGAATAAAGTACAGGGTCTTCACATCCATTCCCCATGGTTTCATGGTGGTTCCACAATAGGGAATGGGATTAGGACTTCATTTACACAATCCTATCCAAAACTGGATAGTAAGAAGACTATTTGCAGACTATTTAAACACACACTCAATCTGCAAGTAAGAACCTAAACTAATTGCTTGAAATGAAATTATTTACACCATGAATGGAAAACCACACAAGTTTGGATGTATCTTAATCCATTAATTTGCTGCTTGTCTCCATACAAACTGATTGGTAATAGTTTCACAGTCTCAGTCTGATCTTTATGCTAGGCCATACAAAGTCTGACATCCAACCCTTTCATTTAGGGTTTGCAAGTACTTATACTACCTATACCTCAGTTTGTGTGCCCAAACTAGGGTTTTCCACGCTAACCTAAAGAACTTGACATCATGGCGGAAAAGTTGCTTGACAACTTTTAAAAGTTGTCATGCAACTTTTGCAACTTTTGAGCAACTTTCCCAATGTTGCTTTTTATGACTCCTAGACCCACATTGGGCCAACCTAAGGACACCACCATGTTATAAAGGAACCCTAAACACTTCAAGGACATAGATTCCCTCCATTTTCAAGAAAATCACAATCTTGACTCATGACCCCTAAGATCTCCACTAGGACCGTAGCTAGGACCTTTGAGCACATGGCTCATTATTTTATGTACAATGGCTTCTAAAGAAGCATAACACCAACAAAACAAAGAAAGAGAAAGAGTTTGGAAGGGTGCTCCTACACCATACCTCCAATCAGGAACATGCAATGTTTAAAGAGCCATTCCCTAAACATGATAAAGGAAAAGCCAAAACAGATAATCAAGCCAACTATGCTAATATGTCCTGTGATTATGATTCTACTATTAACCACATTTCAGTGGACAATTATGTTTCTACCATTATCATAAAGGAAAAAACTCTCGAAGGTTCTACCCAAAGGAGTAAATTTATTTTAAAAGGAATTGGACCATCTTCCTCATCCTCTAATGACAAAACCTCCAAATGTAATGTCACAACCTGTTAAGGTAAAGTCACCTTGCAAGGTGTTCCACCCAAGACCATAGCCTCATCATATACCAAAAATGAGTATGACCTTGTAGATCAGTTAGGGAAGACACCCACCTTGATTTCTATCTCTAAGCTCTTGTATACATCCCCTTCACATAAGGACATTCTTGACAAAGCATTGAAAGAAACCTTTGTACCCGCTGATCTGAACATGAACAAGTTTCAAACCATGGTGGGATACCTTTCCACTCCAAATTGTCTTACATTCACAAAATTTGATGATGTATCCATATGCTAACCACATAATGCACCCCTCTACATTGAGGCCTTTCTCCATAAAAACCATATCAAACGACTCTTGATAGATGAAGGAGCAGGTCTTTATATTTGTACATTGAATACTATTAAATAATTAAGATATACTGAACAAACTATGAATTCAAAGAAAAAGATAACCATTAAAGCATATGATGACGAAGAAGGATCATCCAAAGGAACAATTACCTTACCTCTAAGAATTGGGTCAGTCATGAAGGATGTGGTTTGTCAAGTCCTTGATCTAGATCTCACATAAAAATACTTTTGGGATGCCCATGGATTCATGAAATGAGAGAAGTGCCCTCGACATATCACCAATGTATCAAGTTCCCTCATAATGGAGTTGAAGTAACAATAAAAGGTGATCCAAATCTATTCATGTATTTTAATAACCTGCGACCAGGATCAGAAATAATAATTCCAATTAATAGAGTGTTGGTATTATGGATGACTTCGTCATGTGTTGCATTGATTTTGTCATTGATGTCAACACTTATCTTTTTGGAGGTCTACATTGTTTATTTGGCACTTTGGTTATATCGGTTTATTGTTGAACCAACACATTGTGGCTCCGGTATGGATATTGGCTTATGCACAGTCACCGGTATATGTTTCACCGACAACTAATATGTTTCACCAGCAGCTCAGGAAGTTGATGATGACTTGTTATCATCTGGAGAACATTTGGTTATGTCAAAGACATGGATTGGATGTTTCCATTTGGCATTTTTCATATTGGACTAGTCAGGTTCACATATTTACCTTAATTGGTAGATAGGTCTAGGTTATGGACCGGTACAAGATATCATGTTTCAGATCAGAACGACATGTTTTGGAAATGGTTTATTGATTAGATAATGTGTAAATGTATTCAGGCCAACATATTGTATTTTATAAATGTAACATCTTTAGGGAGCCGACCTAATCATGAGGTCTTAGGTTTTGTATAAATAATTGTAAGATCTTATCTAGAAGAAGTATGATTGTATATGTGAGTGTGTGTGAATATTGAAGATCATTGTGAAGAGCAAAAATAAGCAGATCCTTGTGCGAATCACACAGATATTATCTGAAGGCTGAAGAAAAGGTTATGAAGGTGTTTGGCACTCATGGTCAGAGCTTAAATTGGTACTGAATCCAACATTGTATATGCTATACTGAAGCAGTACATTGTTATTAGATTTAACCATCCAATTGTAGTCAGTGTGACTCCTATTTTGTGATTGAACAATGAGCTCTAGGCAGTTGGCCTTTTTTCATGTGTAGACCCCATTATTATATTCACTTACTATCTGCAGTAGTATCATCTGATTGTGGGTAAGGTTTCCCATTGTTGTTTTTCCCCTTACATGGTTTCCATGTCAAAATCTTTGTGTCATGTGTTGTGGATGTGTTTTTCTTTCTGTTTCGTGCATTAAGTTGTACTAATATTGCTATAACCGTTAATCTATTTTACCGGCACTAAGTTTGAAGTTGAAATAATTGGTTTTGGGTTATAATTTATTGACAACTGATTCACCCCTCCCTCTTAGTTGTCCTTACCGGTTCCTAACAATTGGTATCAAAGCCTAGTCCTCTTTTTGAAGAAGCCTAACAACTTGAGGAGATCCTATGGCAGAAAATATATTCAAGAAGGACAATCCCAAACTTGATGGAACTAACTATGGTATATAGAAGATTAGAATGGAGACAAATTTGAATTGCATTGGAAGAGATATATGGGATGTTACAAAGAATGGGTATGTTGCTCCTACTCCGAATAACCCTAATCTATCGACCTTAGCTAAAGACATGGACAATGATTGCAAAGCAAGAGAAGCACTTCTAAGCGCATTATCAGATCAACAAATCATGGGGTTATCAGACAGATCTACTGCAAAAGCTATTTGGGATAAATTGGAAACATTGAATGAAGGAGATTCCACTGTCAAAATTGCAAAATTGGAATGTTACCGGGTCAGGTATGAAAATTTAAAAATGGAAGATGATGAAAGAATTTCGGAATTTATGGAAAGAGTTAATGAAATTTTTTTAGGAATAAAATGTTGTGGGGGAACTTTAAGTGAAGATGAAATTGTTTTTAAAGTTTTAAGAGCTTTGCCATCGGATTACAAAATGAAAGTGACACGTATTAATCAGTTGAGAACAATGCCTAATACATCAGTATCTAGAGATACGTTGGTTGGAAAACTTTCAACATTTGAGCTTGAAGAATTTGGTCTTGTTGCTACAGTCAAGACTGATATAGCCTTCAAAGTATCATCATCATCATCATCTAACAAATATGATTGGAAATTACTTTATGCAAAAGAACTTGAAGATATCAGAAGAGAAAATGAAGAACTTAAATAACTTGAAGCACTATTTGCAAGGAAGATGCCTAAAGGTCCAGCAAGAAGTATGTATGAAGGTAAAGCACCTTTCAAATGTTAATTGCAATAAAGTTGGTCATATGGCGTCTACGTGTCCTGATAGACATTCAAGACTAAGAGAGGAGGAAAAAAGAACATATAAACCTAACCCTAAATATCAGAGATACAGATTTAAAAGAAACTGAGATAAGCCATGTTACTATGCAGATGAAGGTGTTACAGATGACTCTGATGAAGATCTAGCAGATAGTGGATGGGCATTTGTTGCAATAAAAGAAGATCAACCAGAACCTATTGTCAAACTGATAGAGTAGGCATTAGTAGAAAAAATAAATAACATGATGAATGGATCATTGATAGTGGTTGCTCGCATCATATGACTGGTGATAAAAGCAAATTATTATCATTTCAAGAATGTCATGGAGGTCTAGTAAGATTTGGAGATGGCAAAGCTTGTTTGATCAAAGGAAGAGGTACTATATCTTTCGATGGTAAGCACAATACTGCAATGTTTATTATGTTGAAGGTTTAAAGCATAATCTTTTGAGTGTTGGTCAGTTAGTAGAAAAAGGATTTCAACTACAATTCAAGAATATGAACAGAACTGGATTGGAGATTTTAACCAATAATCAGACTAAAAGTAATATCTTTCATTTGAATACCAATGATAAGACAGGTTTGATTGCTCAGATTGATGAAAGTTGGTTATGGCATAAAAGACTTTGTCATGTGAATTTTGATTGCATTGTAAAGATCAATTTCAATTCAACCAAGGCAAGTAGGGATTTAACTAAGATTGTGAAACCTCATAATTTGGTATGTAAGGAATGTCAAATGGGAAAGCAAGTTAGAACAACATTTAAGAGCATTTATGAGAAATCCAATAATATTCTTGATTTAATTCATACTAATTTATGTGGTCCATCAAGAACAAGGAGTCTTTAGGGTGATAGATACTTTATGCTAATAATTGATGATTATTCTAGAATGTGTTGGGTTACTTTTCTCAGGGAGAAATCAGAAGCTTTTGGGAGATTCAAGATATACAAGGAAATGGTAGAGAATGAAACAGACAAGAAAATCAAATGTTTGAGATCTGATCAAGGAGGAGAATTTACATCTAGGAAATTCAAAGCATACTGTGAAGAGAGTGGAATCAAAAGACAACTATCAGCACTCCAGACACCCCAACAGAATGGAGTTGTGGAAAGGAAGAATGGAACTATACTGGATACAACAAGAACCATGATGATGGAAGCAAATCTACCTCATATGTACTGGAGAGAAGCAGTGAATACAATGGTTTATACTTTCAACAAAGTTCACATCAAAGGTGAAACCAGTAAGACCCCTTATGAACTATGGTTCAGTCATATTCCTACTCTTAAATATTTTAGAATATTTGGAAGAAAATGCTATATTAGGAGAGATGAGTCTATTGGAAAATTTGATCCTAGAAGTGATGAAGGAATATTTCTTGGTTATTCAACTAGAAGCAAGGCATATAGATGTTATAATAAAAGACTACAGAAAATCATTAAAAGTAATATTGTGAAGATAGATGAACATTTTACAGGAGAATCAAGATCTATAGATTTTGAACTGGCAGTAGAAATTATTATAAATGAACTAGCACAGATTGCACTGGAACGAGATGAAGAACCAACCACACTGGCATCATCAGAAAACTCAACTCTGACTGAAGAACAACAACCTATAAGTGGAAATCAAAATAAACCCAGGTATGTAAGATTGAATCATTCAAAAAATCAGATAATTGGAAATAAAAATCAAGGTGTTATGACAAGAGGAAGATTGGCAAATGAAGAGGTATGTTTAATTTCTCAAGTTGAACCAACATCAGTTGTTGAAGCATGTCAAGATAAACGTTGGATAAAAGCAATGGAAGATGAATTAGAACAGATTGAAAAGAATAATACTTGGACATTAGTTCCCCAACCTAAAGACAAAAATGTAATTGGAACTAAATGGGTATTTAGAAATAAACTTAATGAAGATGGTGAAGTAATAAAAAACAAAGCAATATTAGTTTGTAAAGGTTATTCTCAGAAAGAATGAATTGATTATAATGAAACCTTTGCACTGGTAGCTAGAATTGAAGTAGTAAGACTATTTATTGCATTTGCAGCTCACAAAAACTATAAGGTTTATCAGATGGATGTAAAATGTGCATTTTTGAATGGAGATCTTGAAGAAGTTTACATTGACGAACCTGATATATTTTCATTAACAGATAAGGATATGGTTTGTAGGTTAAGGAAAGATTTATATGGATTGAAGCAAGCTCCCAGAGCTTGGTATGCTAGGCTGGATAAATATATTTTAAAGCTTGGATACACAAAAGGTAATGTTGATAGTAATTTGTATTATAAAATCACCAGTGATGACATTTTGGTTATTGAAGTATTTGTGGATGATATCATTTTTGGAGGAGAAGAAGGGTTATGTAAAGACTTTGCTAACAAGATGCAAGAAGAATTTGAAATGTCTATGATTGGAGAGATAAAAAAATTCTAGGTTTGCAGATTTCTCAAACAGATAAAGATATATTCATATAAACAAAATACTTGAAGGAACTCTTAAAGAAATTTGGAATGGAAAACTCCAAACCGGTAAGCACTCCTATGACTACAACTGATAAATTGACATCAAAGGATGATTCGGCTCCTATAAATCCAACAAGGTACAAATCTATGATTGGAGGGTTATTGTATTTGACACAAACTAGACCTGATATAATGAATGCAGTGTGTATTGTTTCAATATTTCAAAGCAATCCTAAAGAAAATCATGAAACTGCAGTAAAAATAATTTTCTGGTACCTACAAGGTACAACAAATTTTGGTTTATGGTATCCTAAGGATGGCAATTTTGAGTTATGTGCACATACATATGCAAATTGGGCAGGAGTTGTGGATGACAGAAAGAGTACCACTGGTGGTGCATTCTTTCTTGGCAAAAGATTAATTTCATGGATCAGCAAGAAGCAAACTTGTACATCATTATCTACAGCAAAAGCAGAATATGTTGCAGTAGCAACTAATTGCACTCGGGTATTATGGATCAAGTAAATGTTGAAAGATATCAAGGTAAAATGCAAAGAACCGGTAATTATTTACTGTGATAATTCAGCAAGAATAGATATATCAAAGAATCTAGCATTTGACTCTAAAACAAAGCATGTTTCTATTAAGTATAATTTTCTGAAAGAAAATGTTGAAGCAAATGAAGTGAGATTGGTTTATGTGAATAGTAAAGAGTAAATTGCAGATATTTTTACAAAGCCTTTGCCTAAGGAAAAATTTGAATATCTCAGAGAGAATCTTGGGGTAATCACCCCACCAACAAAGACTTGAATGATGGAGATTGGCATCAAACCGACAAGGACTAACAAAAATAAATTTTTTCCAGTTTTGATGAAGGAGAGCTACTGCTCAAGGGGAGTAGTTAGTTGTATGTTATGTTCTGATTTTGATTCTTGACCACTTTGTCATTTGATGTCAAAGGGGGAGAGATGTCTATGGAAAACATTGTACTTAGAGAGATGTATTTTGGTTATATTATTTCTATTTTTGGTATAGAATTTTGTGTTGATCTATTTTGGGAGATTGTTGGTATTTGACAATCTGTTTTTGGCACTTAGATGTTTTTCCATCTATTGTTGTCATCAATGCCAAAGGGGGATATTGTTGGTATTATGGATGACTTTGTTATGTGTTGCATTGATTTTATCATTGATATCAACACTTATCTTTCTAGAGGCCTACATTGTTGATTTGGCACTCTGGTTATATTGTTTTATTGTTGAACCAACACATTGTAGTCCCAGTATGGATATTGGCTTATGTACAGTCACTGATATATGTTTCACTGGAAGCTTATATGTTTCACCGACAGCTTATATGTTTCACTGGTAGCTTATATGTTTCACCGACAGCTTAGGAAATTGAGATGACTTGTCATCATCTGGAGATCATTTGGTTATGTCAAAGACATGGATTGGATGTTTTCATTTGGCGTTTTGCATATTGGACTAATCAAATTCACATATTTTCCTTAACCGACAAATAGGTCAAGGTTATGGACCGGTACAAGATATCATGTTCCAAATCAGCACGACACATTTTGGAAATGGTTACTTGATTGGATAATGTGTAAATGTATTGAGGCCGACATATTGTTGTAGACACCCAAAATTGTCATGTCTAATTAAATAAATATTTTATTTATTTAATTATCTAAGCTTAATTCTTCTATTAATTAAATAAATCTTTATTTATTTAATTAATTCATTTATCCTCTTCTAGCCTTATTTCTCATTTAAATAAATACATTTATTTATTTAAATTATCCTTTTCCTAAATTAAATAAATATTTTTATTTATTTAATTATCCCACTTCTTCTATTAATTAAATAAATCTTTATTTATTTAATTAATTCATTAGTCTTTTCTACCCATGACACATGTCATTCATCTCTTAATTCATACACTACCTACCCCTTTCATTATTTTATTATTTCTTTTACCTACCCTCTAATCATAGCCGACCTCCTTTTACACCTCTCAATCTTATCCCTCCATTTCTTATAGTGTCTTCTATATAAGGAGATGCTTCCTTCATTATCAAACCCTAATCGTTCTATGCATTCTAATCATCTTTTATGCACTTGACTACACTACGATCCTACTAGCAACCACATTTCGTTCTTTGTTGAGCTCTTGTGCACATAAAATCTGAGAGCAAATATATCAAGCAAGATCAATGGAGATAGAAAGAATGGAGATCCAAACCTTATTGGACATGTGATGGTATAATCATTGTGATTTCGTTTGATTTGCATTGTCTTAGGTAATCTTCATATGTTATGGTGGATCTTTGTTGTTGTTAGGCTAGGGTTTTGTGGTTGAATTCATTTAGCCTTTCAATATCGTTATTCTTGTATCCATTTTCACCATATACATTTTGGCACACCCCGTGGGACATGGATTTTTCTTAGATCTGTGTTTTTTGCATATTTTTCTTACCCTATATTGCTATTTTGTAAAACAATTTGGAGAATAACCTTGTGCAGCTAGGGTTTTGGACACAAAATCAAGATCTTGGAGAGATTTGATCATATCTCACAAACAGCTAGGAAATTTGGCACCAAATTGTTTTTGCAGGTTGAAAAAAGTATCAGGAGCTCTCAATCCAAAATTCAGAATTTTTGGAGCATATTTTCATTTTCTATGAATTTTTTATGATTTTTCATAAAAAATTAATTTTGAGAGCAAATGAGAGACTTTTTTGGATTTTCTTACATTTTTGGAAATCTCTCATAATTATACATAGGATCTGTTCTTTGTGATTTTAATTTTGATGCAAAATATTTCCCTAAAAATCGGATCTTTAAAAATTAGGGTTTTTCCTTATTTTGATCATGTCTCACAAACGGCTTTTTATTTTGACATTAAATTTTTTGCAAAAGTCAAAAATAGCATCAGAAATATTCAATAAAAATTTCAGATTTTTTGGATCGATTTTGCATTTTATATGAATTTTTTATGATTTTTCATAAAAAATTAATTTTGAGAGAAAATTAGCGAATTTTTTGGATTTTCTTACATTTTTGGAAATCTCTCATAATCATACATAGGATCTGTTCTTTGTGATTTTAAATTTTATGCAAAATAATTCCTCAAAAATTAGATCTTTGAAAATTAGGGTTTTGCATTATTTTACTCATATCTCACAAACTGCTTAAATTTGTTGCAGAAATGTTTTTATACAAGTTTGGAAGACCATCAGGACTCTCTAGTAAAAATTTCAGATTTTTTGGATCGATTTTGCATTTTATATGAATTTGTTATGATTTTTCATAAAAAATTAATTTTTGGAGCAAATTAGCAAATTTTTTGGATTTTCTTACATTTCTGGAAATATCTTGAAATTTTACAGGTGGTCTTTTTTTAATGATGAATCAAATCTTTGAATTGGTCAACAAAACGCATTGTTGAAGGCCCCTATTTCACAAAGTCTTTTGGATCTAAAATTTGCCTAACTTGTGTGCTTGCAGGAAGAGGTGATCATTTGAAACAATCCAAACTACTAATAAATCTTTATTGCAGGTCCTTGGCAAGGGTTTTTGGATTTTTATTGTGTGCCTTGTTTTCATAGACTAGCAAACACTTCAATTGGTGCACTAAAATTGAATCATTGTCTTTTGTGTTTGTGTGGGGGAAAAAGTGACACTAAGCAAATATGCCCTAATCTCACTTTCAATCACACACTTGTGGAATACGAAAGAGCCTAGAGGTATCACACAATTGGCTACTTCTTTTTGTGGAAGAGAGAGCCACGGGATACCTATTAGGATTTCTATTCCTTTGTTGCAAATGATAGATAGAATGATACAAGTTCAACTATTAACCCTAAAGTGTAAGTATGAACTAGTAACTTTGAGCACAAGATTGTAGAATTGAGATTTAAACAATGGAAATCTGTAAACACAAGGACAAGACAAGAATGCAGATGTGTACCTGGGGTTAAAATCTGAGTGGAAATGTTCGGGACGGGGGCGCAGGCGCCACTGTCTTGATTCTGCACCTGAAACTGCTCCTGAAACTGTTGTTCTGCAACCTGAAAAGCTGTTTGAAACTTGCTGTCTGACAGAAGGACCAGGGCGCCCAGCGCCCCTATCCCAGGGACCAGGGCGCTCAGCGCCCCTGTCCTGGCAGGACCAGGGGGCCCCACGCCCCTGTCCTGGTCTTTTTCTCTGCAATTTGGTGTGAAGTTCAGTCTCCGTCTGCTTCCGTCGAATCTGCAACTGGCGTCGTCCGAATCCTGAAACCTGCACTTATATCTAAAAAGGTATGGTGGGCGGCTATATAGGGTTTTGCCTTAGTCAAACCCCCGCTTTGGTGATTTCCACCTCCATGAATAGCCAAGTTGTATAGTAAAAGTTGTGTGTGCAGACCTTGTGTGTGTGCAAGATCCTAAAATGCAAGTAAGCAAACTAGAGCAACCTAGAAAGTAAACCCTAATTGCTTGTAAATGATAATGTAAGTGCTCCAAATCGAGATGCAAAGTGATCTAAAGCATGAATACAAATGATATAATGAGGCTTATGCAAAGACATGAAAACAACATGAAATCATACCCAACCCCAAGGGAGGGGTACAAGCCAATCTTCAGTCGGTGATCCCCTATTGCTCTTCAATGTCTTCAAAGCCCTAAATGGATGAATGAAATTGATGAATGCTTGATGGATGGATGTTGAATGTTGTTGAAGTCTTCAAAGATCTGCTCTTTCGCTGCGTAGAAGGTCCTTGAAACCAAAATTCTGGATCCTTTCAAATGAAGAAAGAGAGATCTTATATATGAAACCCTAGGTCTTAATTTCAAAATTTGGCCGACCTAGAGATTGAATCTCCCGCCAATTTCTTGGGGTTAAGCTTTATTTTATGATTGGATTGTGCTCCTAAAATTTTGGGAAAAATGTCCGGGACCATGTGCACTCCGGGCGCCATGGTCCCGGCAACTTTTCACCAAATTTTCAGGGCCATCGGATATGATGATTTTAGAGAGAATCCCGAAGTTACAGCTGATTTCAAGATGTTTTGACCCCCGAAATCAAGCCCCCAAGTTCAAAATAGGACCTAATTAGGGTTTTTGATTAAACGATGTATTGGAGGAATAAAATGAAAGGGGCACACTTTAATGAAAAGGGCCCAACTTTATAATGTGGAAGATGATGAAATAGGACCTTAGACCTAATTAATTTGATTAATTAAGTGCTAAAGGGGAAATGCAATGCAAAATGCAAAATGCGCCAAGGCAGGTGCTAAACTAGGTGTGAAATTGTACCATCCTAGCAAGTGCGTACAATTTACGACGCTATAGTGTTTTGAGCAATAGGCTCTTTTTGTTTAATCTTTAGAGGGCCTGTCTTCCCGTGTGGTCATTAGGACTACTAGTGAGAAGAGAATGACCCAAGTGGTAGCAAGGAAAACCCACCTCTTCTGAACCACTATAAACAACTGTATTCATGGTGAAAACTATGGATAACATGTGCTGATTAGTTCATACCGACACTATGTCTCCCCATAAACCCGTTTGATCAAATTTATTTGATCAGTTGTAGGGCGTAACCCCTACCGGCTAGGAGCCTTCTGTATTTACAGAGCTGAAAGTGCCGCATGTATGGCCACACGAGTGGATGCCCTTACTAGCACCTTTTTGTTTTAGAAGCCAAAATCCTTCTAGTTGTTGAGGCAGGAGGTCGGACCTCTGGTAGCGGCCCACACACATACGGTTCTTAGTAGAGATACAAAGTTCACCACGGGGAGTTTTCGTGGGGACTGATGCTTGGCTGACCCGAGAAGTGAGTGCTGAGGGTGGAGCCAGTGAGGTCAAGCATCTAAGTATCCGCTCTGAATAGCATAGCCTCAGGGATAAAACCCCATGTGGGATCAACAACTATTGTCTTGGCCAGCCATAAGAATTGTGCTTGACTTATTTTAAACATTCAAAACATTCAAGACCAAACAGCAAAACATTGTGTCTTTTGTGTCTTCTAGTGTATGCAAAACATTTTTACATCAAACAACACACTTTTCTTAGAGTCATTTTGAGTCTAAACACTTGCAAACATTGAGTCCTCATCAACATTGTGCCCTCTTGTCATGAAAAACAGTCAAACATTTAGATTTGGTCACAACTTCACAAATTGGAAAAATTTTACAGTCTAGCAAACAAGAGCAATCAGTTTCAGAATTCTTGAGCTTCCTAGGTTGTTTCTCTAGGTTTTCATCTAGCATTCAACTTGTCTTTGGGTCTCACAAAATCCCTCATTGCTTTACACCTTACATTACATTCACATTTGTCTAAACTTGAGTCAAAAGGTCACTTGCTTGTCCTCATCATACTTTGTCAACACACTACATACAACAACATTTTGCTAAGTGGTCCCTCATCAAGGTCTATCACCTTTGGGTCTCATTTGGTCTTACTTAGAGTCAAGGTCAACTTACCTCATCAAGAGAAACTATCCTCTCTTTGGAAATCACATCCTACTCTACTACATACATACTTGGTCTTACACTTTGGACATTGCAAGTACACCTCAGATTCACTTACATTCCTTCCAACTCTTGGTCTTCCATACTTTTTCCATTTTTCATCTAGTCTCACACATCTTGGTCAATACCTAGTTCATGGTTGAAACCCGTCTTCAAAAATCTAGGAGAGAAACTAAAGAGGCTCAAGAGTCCGCAAACATGAGTTCTTATGAGTATGACAATGATATCTTTTTCAATTTTGATCATACTACATTACCTGACATGGATGCCTATAGAAACATTCCAAATGTTGAGAACATGGACACTACAAACAACAATGATACACACAATGATGATATGGACAACTTTTCAGTACATTCAGCAGATGTGGAAGAATCCATTATGGATCCCCGTTTCAATCGATTGGTTGAGGAAATAATGAGGAGGGATAGACAATACTTCTTACAAATGATGGCACAAAGTGGAGCCAAGATACTTCATGATTTTGACATGTCTCAAATAATGGAAAATTAACCTTTGCAACAACCTCACTCCAACATGGATCAAACGAGAGCTAATAGTGGAGGCAATAGAGGACCACATATGGTACCTGAATCACCATCATCTTTGTTTCAAAAACCAGAGGTCCCATACACACATGGTAAAGCATATGATACTCACCTTCACAGGCCATTATGGAAGTCTTATGCAGACAGATATGCTCAATCACATACCAATGCTAAGGATCAACCACCAAAGCAATTGGATATTCAAAGTCATGCTCAAAATTTGGACACAACGAAACCCCATGTCAAATTTGGGGGCAACACATTAGAACATGACATGCCTGTAGAGTATGGTATACATGGACAAAATAGATATTTCATTCCTCAACATGAATCTATACCAAGTGGTCCATATATGCAGCATCGCTATAGACCTCCTCCATATGAACATGTGTATGATCAATATCATCCATATATGCAACATTATCCTCCTCCTATTGGTGCCTCAAGCATGGGGTATGGTCCAAGAAGTCAATCTCCACCTAAGAGCAATTTGGAGCAACAAATCAGGGACTTACAAAAGAAAATGGAGGACATAAATACACCAAAGCCAACATACACAATGAGAGACATATGTCCTTATCCATTTGACAAGAGCATTCCAATGCCTCCTTTTCCTACACACTTTGTGACGCCTAAATTTGATAAGTATAGAGGGAAAGGGGATCCTATGGCACACATAAGACAATTTTTCATAGCTTGCATTGAGGTAGCTTCAGAAGAGACATATTTGATGAGATTATTCCCACAGAGCCTAGGTGATCAAGCTATGGAATGTTTCTCCCAACTTCCACCTAGAATTAAGTCATGGGGTGACATAGCAGAGGCATTTATTAAACATTTCTCCTACAACATAGAGATAGATGTATCAGTCACTACTTTGTGCAACACCAAGCAAAAAGAGGGAGAGTCTTTTGCATCATTTTTACAAAGATGGAGGAATCTAGCTAGCAGATGCTCTTGTGAAATTCCACAAAAACAAAGGGTAGAAATGTTCACCTAGAATGTTAACAAAGACATTGGCTATGATCTAAGGAAAGCTTGTTTTTCCACCTTCAAGGACGTCATTGAAAAAAGCTTAGCGATAGAAAATGTCCTAATTGAACAAGGAGTCATTAAGATATTCAAGGAAAACAAAGATGACTTTAAAGGAAAAGACAAGCCAAGATTTTGGAATAAAAACAAGAACACAGTCAATGATGGTGTTGTTGATGCCAACATAGTGCGACCCAAATTCATTTTTTCGGGATCAAGCTCTACAAACAACCAAGTGAATACTCAAACAACTTCTAGATCACGAAGGAAGTACACCCCATTGGGAGAACCACTTGAGTCAGTTTTCAAGAAGCTAGTGGCAAACAAAGTAATCACAGTTCCAGATTTTCCTCCATATGAACCAAAGGTTAAACCAAATTGGTGGAATGATGATGAATATTGTGAATTGCATAAGAGCAAGGGTCATAAGATAGGAAATTGCCATCGACTGAAGAACATCATACAAGATCTCATTGATAGGGGTGACATTGAGATTGAAGGGCACTCATCCAATCAAGAACATGAGATGTTTAAGGAACCATTCCCAAAACATGACAAAGGAAAAGCTAAAGTCATAGATGATCAAACCAACTATACCAGAGCATCCTACAACTATGATTCAACTATCAATCACATCTCGATGGACAATTACGTCTCTACCATTATCATCAAGGACAAAAACCCTGAGAATTCTACCTAGAGACCCAAGATTGTCTTAAAAGGCGTTGGATCGTCTTCCGAACCTACCTTTGAATGTCATGTTACAACCTGTCGCGGTAAAATCACTTTGCAAGGTGCTCTAGCCAAGAACACCTCTTCCTCATCAACCAAACCTGAGTATGACCTTGTAGAACAATTAGGGAAGACACCCACGCTCATCTCCATTCTTGAGCTCCTACGCATATCCCCCACACATGAATCCATTCTTGACAAAATCTTGAGAGAAACTGCCATTCCTACTGATCTGAACGTGGACCAGTTTCAAGCCATGGTGGGATACCTTTCCATTCCACACTCCCTTACATTCACAGAAGCCGATGACGCCTCCGTAAGTCAGCCACATAATGCACCATTACACATTGAAGCCTTCATACACAAACATAGAATCAAATGAGTCCTGATAGATGGAGGAGCAGGTCTAAACATCTGTACATTGAGCACTATTAAACAATTGGGATATTCTGATGAAGCTGTGAATTCTACAAACAAAATTACCATCAAGGCATATGATGGTGAAGAGTGTTCATCCAAAGGTACAGTTACCTTACCTCTCAGAGTTGGGCCAGTTACAAAGGATGTGGTTTTTCAAGTCCTAGACCTGGATCTCACATACAACATATTGCTAGGACGTCCATGGATTCATGAAATGAGAGCTTTTCCCTCAACATATCATCGATGTTTCAAGTTCCCACACAATGGAGTTGAAGTGACCATCAAAGCTGATCCTAACCCATTCATATATTGCAATAATCTGCGACCTAAATCAGAAATAACAATTCCAGCTAATCGAGAGGCTATTCCTTCATTAGCATATGTGGATCCAGAATCATTGAAAGCTTCTACATCAAAACAAGCAGAGATCAAAGAAAATTTCAAGATTAAAGACATGGGATGTGGTGAGTATATCTTTCATGTTGATCAAATCCCATTATCTCCTAAGGTATTCAATTGACAGGAACAATCTATAAACAATTTGCAAGGAATTGGGTGTGAACTACCTAGTGTTGTGGCTACTAAGTCTGAATGCAAATCTCCTTTAGTGGTGCAAGCAACTCTTGATATCAATAGTCGTAAGAGTGGTGCCAACGAAGAATCTATTGAGTGTATCGCCAACCCTCTTGATAACTCACATAGCCTTACCATTTCATCCACTCATTCCATTTCCACTCCACTTCCATACTTGGATCAACAAGAATTACAAAAGCCCTTACTCATTGGGGATCAAAAATCAAGCTTTGAAAAGAAAAATCTAAAAGTCAATAATAAAGAAAAGTCCTTTACTCCAAATCAAAATCAAAAGCTATTGGACTCTACAAAAATCAAGGTCAAGGATAAAAATCCAATGAAAGAAAAAGAGCAAGAGTTGATCTCCCTTAATATCAAAATAACTGGGGGCAAAAATTCTACAATTGCAAGTCAAAAAGATTACTTGTTGATCCTAGGTCTCCATAATGCTATCCTACTTTCACTTCTTTTCACAATCATAAGCCTTCATTAGTCATCTACTTGTTCCACACATCCTTTCCCTTCTGGTGATACATCATGGACCTTTAATGGAGCTTCCTTGAAGGACTTTGTTATCAGGGATGCCCAAACTTCTTCAGGTGACACACATACGGGCCTATGTAGTCCAAACACTAGTAATTCTATCTCAGTTCCTTCATCGAGGAAGACATTCAATCAAGCTACACATCATTCAGTCAAGGAACAATGCAACTACAATCACAAGGTAAAGCCTCGCACATTTGAGGTAGGTGACTTAGTTCTCAGAGAAAATCCTAAAAATCAACAAGACAGAGAGAAGAAGGGCAAGTTCGAACCAAACTGGCTTGGTCCCTACATTATTACAGCAGCATATGGATCTAATGCATACCAGCTCTCAACTACAGAAGGTGAACCTTTGGAGGATCCTATCAACAGCATGCACCTTCGCAGGTTTTACACATAGCTCTTTAGAGTATCCTAATTCAAAAAATACAAAAAAATCAAAAATTTCAAAAATACAAAAAAAAATTATAAAACAAAAAAAATCGTTACTTGGTGAAAACCTGGCAAACAGGTGCCTTGTGACACAAAAACATTGAAAAATAAAAAAAGTAAAGAGAAATAATTTCGTCCAACGGTGAAAACCACTTCGGTGGCACCCTGGGCAAGTACCATGGTGAAAACTGGGTCACCAACACCATGCGTAGAGACATTGCTCCTCCCTCCTTTAGGATTCTCTTTCATCACTTCACTTTGCACACACTCACGACCAATTCATCCATAATAAACTTACCCATTCCCATCATGGCTTGTTATTGATCTCCCTAAGATTGGTTAGCCATTCATAATAAACCTCCCTTTTCACCTCCCTTTCCATCCATAATAAATCAGCTCCTATCTGTGGCTAAGGCAAATCCTACGTCTAGTAATGGGTGTGGAATTGAGAACATCACATGTTTCGAGGAGTACAATTTCTTCCAGCTTCCTTCAATCTATCCGCGCACAATCCGCAATAAAGAAACATTTGTATCATAAATCCGCAATAAAGTTTCATCTTCTCCGCAAATAAGGTATCAGTTTCATGGATTCAGTCAGTTTCAGATGAGACACAGCAGCAACAATGGACTTCAACAAATCAAATCTTTCAACAGACTCAGACAACATTATGGTTCAGTGCTATCTATCCATTTTGTGAAAGTAAACATTGTGACCACAATCAAATAAGACTTATACAAGTGACAAGAGACAGTAAACTTGAGGACTACAGTGGATGTTGGTGTTGAGTCTTGGTTTTCTTTTGATTTTATCTTTTGGTGACATATCTTTTAGCTTTTCCAGGATGTCTCTGACTAGAGATTCTATCTCCAGGATGTCTTTGACTAGAAAGGTGAGGATGGGGTATCGTCACCTATTTGTATTTGCTGATTGTGGATTGTCTCTTAGTAATGCTATGACTTGTCCAAGGATATGAGGACATTATGAGTCTAGTGTGAACTGGGGCATTCCTTGTTTGTGACTGTCTTATCTCCATGCAAATAGGTACAATGACTTTCTGGGTCGAACCTATGCCTCGATTGTCATAACCTACTTGCCATAATAAAGCTCAATGATGATAAACGCACAAGAAGCTCTTTCACTTTCATATCTTTTGTCTTACATCCCCCTTTCTTGATTGACTTCCATCATCCTTCTCAAGTCCGCGTAGCCTGCTATCACATGACTGAGTATAATGACACACCAAAAACATTTGCATTTCATGTAGTTGCACCTGCATTACCACATATAAGCATTTCATACATACATATAGATATCACAACTACATCACATCCTACACACAACACCTATTAGCACAATTTACATTTGCATTGTCATATTCATCCACATTTCATACATTCACATTTGCATCATGCATACACATATAAAACATAAAAGAACAAAAAAAAAATATATTGCATTGCATCATATACATATTTGCATCCATATCATAAGCATCACATAAGAACATCTCATCACATAGGTACGCATGCATATAGCTGCTACAAAGATGAATCATCTCATATATATATATATATATATAAAGTGTCATGATACAATGATGTCAAAATCATATGGCTACAATCACCCTCAGGTGTCTACATCATCATGCAAAAATGGTACAATACTGATACATAGGGAGCCCTCTATGGCTGGCCTCGACGGAGTCTGAGCCCTAGAAGGACCCGCCCCAAGATCATCTCTCCTGTCCCCTCTGTCTCCTGAGCCTAGTTGTCTCATCCTCCTCCTCCCTGATCCCGCAGCCAACCCTCGTGTTGCTCTATCCGGACAGAGGAACCCACTGATAACTCTTGCCAACACTAGTGGTAGTGCTAATCCTGTCCATGTCATGGTATCCCATGCCACATGTCCCACCCTCATCTCCAGTCCTGGATCCTAGAACACTTGTCTAAGGGCATCCCTGTCTCCGTCTCAATCGTACAGAATCAGCTTCCCATCAATCAGTATCCACATAATCCTGTATACATCCTCCAGGGTGACTGTCATCTCACCCATCAGCAAATGAAATATACATGTCTCGGAGTGCCATCTCTCCGCCAGCGCAGTCAACAGTCCCATGTTCACCTGAAACTCAGGCACATACAACACATGTCTCAATCCAATAGCCTCGATTGCAGCTCGCTCCTCGGCTGTCATCTCAGGTCGCAATCTCTGAGTCGATGGGAATCTCTCTCGTGACTCCAACATAGGCAAATACTCCTGCAGTCACACAAATCAATCATCTCAGTCCTAGTGACACTCACTATTCATCACAAAGTGTTGCTTCTATCCTAGTGGTACTCCCTGTTCATCACAAAGTACTATGTGTTTGGCACTCCCTATTCATCACAAAGTGCTGCTCACATTTGCACTCACTGTTCATCACAAAGTGCTGCTCATATTTTAGTACTCCCTGTTCATCACAAAGTACTATATCTTGGTACTCACTGTTCATCACAAAGTGCCTTGATCTATCTTATCCTAGGGCCTATGCTTGAGTGAATCCTCTTGAGTAGTTTCCTAATTGGCAACGTATGTTCTATCACAGAATTGTCAATCCTAGCCCTATCTGTTATCCTAGTCTTCCTTAGAGGACCTGCTTGAGTGTATCCTCTCAGCAACTTATCCAATCAACAGTGTATGTTCATCACAGAACTGCCGATTTGACCTAGAAGACAAAAATTCACATTGTTGGACACAAACACGCTTTCTTGACATAAACGTGCATTTATTACATTACCTAGTATGCATTAGTGACAACAATAAATGCAACAAAGTACGAGGAGGTTTTGTGGTACTCACTGACTCTCCTGCCTCTGCTGGCCTTTGGAATCGGTGAACACGGTCGAATCTGTGAACAAAAGCCATCGCTGCTGACTGCTACTGCTCTATTTTCGCTTTGCACTCTGCTCTCGTGGATGTGTAGATGATAATGAGGATGTATTTTCCCCCGTGGTCTATCTTATAGACTACCCTACCCCTCGCCCTCATTTCCCAAGTCAGTCTTCTTTATCCCGTGACTTTGTCACTTTATCCGGTCAGTCCATTCTAGCCTTTCTTTCTTATCGAGAGATTGTCTGCAATCTTTTCAGACATTTTCATCCAATCTCTCGAGGGGGCATATCATTCCCATCTTGGGGCAAATTTGTATCAGTTCATCTTATCTTCTTTGAAACAACGCGACAAGTCACATTCTCTCAAAGAGGGGCAAAATGTAGACACCCAAAATTGTCATGTCTAATTAAATAAATATTTTATTTATTTAATTATCTAAGCTTAATTCTTCTATTAATTTTATTTAATTAATTAATTCATTTATCCTCTTCTAGCCTTATTTCTCATTTAAATAAATACATTTATTTATTTAAATTATCCTTTTCCTAAATTAAATAAATATTTTTATTTATTTAATTATCCCACTTCTTCTATTAATTAAATAAATCTTTATTTATTTAATTAATTCATTAGTCTTTTCTACCCATGACACATGTCATTCATCTCTTAATTCATACACTACCTACCCCTTTCATTATTTTATTATTTCTTTTACCTACCCTCTAATCATAGCCGACCTCCTTTTACACCTCTCAATCTTATCCCTCCATTTCTTATAGTGTCTTCTATATAAGGAGATGCTTCCTTTATTATCAAACCCTAATCGTTCTATGCATTCTAATCATCTTTTATGCACTTGACTACACTACGATCCTACTAGCAACCACATTCCGTTCTTTGTTGAGCTCTTGTGCACATAAAATCTGAGAGCAAATATAACAAGCAAGATCAATGGAGATAGGAAGAATGGAGATCCAAACCCTATTGGACATGTGATGGTATAATCTTTGTGATTTCATTTGATTTGCATTGTCTTAGGTAATCTTCATATGTTATGGTGGATCTTTGTTGTTGTTAGGCTAGGGTTTTGTGGTTGAATTCATTTAGCCTTTCAATATCGTTATTCTTGTATCCATTTTCACCATATACAATTGTATTTTATAAATGTAATATCTTTAGGGAGACGACCTAATCATGAGGTCTTAGGTTTTGTATAAATAATTGTAAGATCTTATCTACAAGAAGTATGAGTGTATGTGTGAGTGTGTGCAAATATTAAAGATCATTGTGAAGAGTGAAAATAAGAAGATCCTTGTGTGAATCACGCACATATTATCTGAAGGTTGAAGGAAAGGTTATGAAGGTGTTTGACACTCATGGGCAAAGCTTAAACTGGTACTGAATCCAACATTGTAGATGCTATACTGAAGTAGTACATTATTATTGGATTTAACCATCCAATTGTAGTTAGTGTGACTCCTATTTTTTGATTGAGCAGTGAGCTCTAGGTGGTTGGCCTTTCTGCATGTGTAGACCCCATTCTTGTATTCACTTACTATCTGCAATAGTATCATCTGATTGTGGGTAAGTTTTCCCACAGTGGTTTTTCCCCTTACATGGTTTCCACGTCAAAATATTTATGTCATGTGTTTTGGTTTCTGTTTCATGCATTAAGTTATACCGGTATTGCTATAAATGTTAATCTATTTTACCAACACTGAGTTTTAAGTTAAAATAATTAGTTTTGGGTTATAATTTATTGACAACCGATTCACCCCCCCCCCCTCTCAGTTGTCCTTCCCGGTTCCTAACATAGAGAAGCAACTCCTTCATCAACATATGTTGATTCTAAATCATTGAAAGCTTCTACATCAAAACAAAGAGAGCTTGAAGAAAAATTCAAGGTTAAAGACATGGGATGTGGTGAGTATCTCTTTCATGTTGATCAACTCCCACTATCTACTAAGACATTTAGTCGATAGGAACATCCTACAAATAATTTACAATATCAAGGAATTTGGTACGAAGAACCTAATGTTGTGGCTACTAAGTCTGAATGCAAATCTCCTCTAGTGGTGCAAACAACTCTTGATATCAATAGTCCTAAGAGTGGTTCCAATGAAGAATCTATTGAATATATCGCCAACCCTCTTGAGAACTCAAATAGCCTTACCATATCATCCACTCATTCCATTTCCACTCCACCTCTAGACTTGGATCAAAAAGAATTACAAAAGTCCTTACTCATTGAGGATCAAAAATCAAGCTTTGAAAAGAAAAAAATCTAAAAGTAAAAAATAAAGAAAAGTCTTTTAGTCCAAATCAAAATCAAAAGCTATTGGAATCTGCAAAAATTAAAGTCAAGGATAAAAATCCTATGAAGAAAAAAGAACAAGAATTGATCTCCCCTAATATCAAAATAATTGGGGGCAAAAGTTCTAAAATTATAAGTCAAGAAGTATTTTTGTTGATCCAAAGTCTCCATCATGCCATCCTACTTTCACTTCTTTTCGCAATCATAAGCCTTCATAACTCATCCACTTGTTCCACACATCCATTCTCTTTTGGCGATACATCACATCAATGTGTTGGCATCATGAAGTTTGGAGTACTTAAGAAGTTGTCATTGATGACAATATCGGTTCAGATGTCATCATAACCAATCAGAAAAGGGTTATAGTGGATTGGCAAGGAACATGGGACTAAAGAGTTCCATCGGTGGGAAGAGACCAGTTTATAGGAAGCAACCGGTAGATTAAGCTGAGTAAAGAAGGTTCACCGATATAAAGAAAACAACTGGCAGCAGATCACAATGGTGAAATGTAGATCTTCTCAAATTTAAAAGTGCCAGTTGATGTTAGAGTGCTTGTTAGAGAACCGATGAGACTTGTGGCATGAACAGCTAGTCCCATGGGTATAATCTGTGAGATTTGAGGAAAAAATAGATGGGCGCATAGAATGATTTTTTGAGTTCGTGTTTTGGAGGGAAAGTTAGCGCCAAGATTAAATACAACTATATACATGTTTTCATCTGGAATTTGTGTGTCGATGGAGTAGTGAGTGGTTGCAAGTTAGAGAAAAGGTGTAGAATAAGTGAAGTGCAGAAAGGCTCCTCATGAATTGGTGAAGCCATCACCGAGCAAAGTTTGAAGCAGATATAGAACGAATCTATACGACAGAAAAGTGTCATCATCAAATCAATGACTTGTTGCTCTTTAATAATTGTAGCAGAGTAAAATCCCTTAACCAGGTGGACTTTAACAGGTCCCTTTGTAAAATCCCTTAACTGGGTGACATTCTATTTGATGGTCCTAAGTCCTTTTACAAGGCTACCTCTAACAGGGTAAAGTTTCTAATAGGCCTTGAAGAAAATCTCTTAACTGAGTGGCACCTAACATTGTCTTTGTAATCTCCTAATAGGGATGGCTCCTCACCAGAAGTACTTAAGAATGGTGCAGATTTTGTGAGTTTCTACTCACACTGTGGTTTTCTTCCATTTGGGTTTCCACGTGATAAATCTTGATTGCCATGTGTATTTAATTTTGCGTGTGCATGTTTCTTTTTAATGTTGCTTATACTGATAAGTATTAAAGTTTGAATAAGAGTTTTGATTAAGGTTAAAATATAGAATAAATGGGTATAGTGTTGATTCACCCCCCTCTCAATTATTGGTTAATATTAACAATTGGTATCAGAGCCACAGGTCCTCTGAAGAAAAGTTTAACAGCTTGAGGAAAAGATCATGGAAGAATATTGGTATTAGAAGCAACTTGATGAAGCTAATGAGATGATTTCTTAGTTGAAGGAGAGACTGAAAAAATCACTTGCTAAAAGGAAGGAACACGCTCTACAACTTAATGAAAGTTAGGATATCATAGATCAAATCTCTGATCAGAGTGGATCTGAATAAGCAAAAGAGGCAGTCTCAGAGCTGATGGAAAAGAACAAGAAGCTGGTTGAAGAAATCACAAATCTAAAAAGAGATCATGAAAGTCAAGCCTTGAGAATGATTGAAATACTAGAAGCCAATAGGATAGTAGAAGAAAGAAACAGAAATGCAAATGAAGCATTGCCAAAAGCTGAAAGAGCTAAAAGGCTTGCTGAAGAAGCCTTAAGAGAGAATTATGCAATCATCATTGAAAAGGATGAAGAAATTCAAATTCTTACTCAAGAGAATATAGTTATGTATGAGCATCTGCATGGCAAAACAAAGGAAAATGAGAAGATGATGAAGGAGATTGAACAACTCAAAATGAGTTGAAAGATGTAGATGAGAGAAATTAAAAGATGAGAAAATTTAATGAAATCTCAGAGAAGATAGATAATCAATTAAAATCTTAGAGGAGAACAAAGGAGACAACCGGTCTTGGCTACTTCGGTACAGGTCCAATGGAAACTGGAGAATCATCTAATCCAAAGAGGATGAAGGATGATAAAAGGAACAAATAAGGAATGAAAGGTATGAAATTTCCTAAATCATCTTGCAACTATTATGGTAAACCAGGTCATAAGTCTAATGTCTATAGAAATTGACCGGTCAGTCACAAGATGCCATTAACTTTAAATGGTTATTGCTATAGCTATCACAAGTATGCACACACTGCTTATGAGTGTAGACCTCGATCAAGTAGAATGTCTAGTAGAAGAAGCTTTAATGGATATTGCTTCATGTGCAATAAATTTGGACACAAAGCTGAAGAATGCATGTTCAAGAAAAATGCATCAAGATCTCCATCCAAACCGAATATCCCTAACAGAAAGGGTAATCATCTCAATGCCACCTGTTCTACTTGTGTCAACTTTGGTCATGTTGTAGCGAACTGCAGGACCATGGAAGACAATTGGTATGACATGTTTCAACTGCCACAATATCAATCATTTGGCCAAAGAGTGCAGGAACCGATCCTAAAACCGGTCTGAAGACAGAAACCATTTTAGCAAGAAGAAAGAGACAAATGATTTAAAAGGAAAGAAGATAGTTGAAGAGGTGAAGAATGAAATGAAAAGGATATGGACTAAAAGGGAAGAAAGAAAAGAAGAAGAGAAGCAGTCTGAAACTAAGTCATCATCCATCAATGATGACAGTTCTTCTTCAAACTAAGTAAATTGATGCTCAGGGGAGCACTTATTGAAAAATCATAGTTGATTCCCCGTAACCAAAGAGAGGTAATTCTTATTTGCATTACATAGTTGATTTGACATATTGTTTGTAATTCTCCATCGGTGAATTGTTAAGAGTATAATTGTTAAAGGTTGTATTGTTACTAGTAGGGAAGTTACACCAGTAAATTATAAAATGTTACCGTTTCAAGTTGTACAACTTAACCGTTAAAAAAGCGTATTGAACAACTTAAATTTTAAATAAGGAAATGAAAGCTCATTTTGTTTACCTTTCTTTCATCTATGCATTCAAGAGCTTCTAGTGTGATCAAAGGCTTTCTAAATCTATTAAGTGCATTATGTGCAAAGTTAGTTTGGAGACCAAGCGATGAAGTTTTGGTGATCAGAAGCTCGAGCAGAAATGGTAGAGGAAACTAATTTGTGAATTCCTTTCTAATTCATCATGGCAGCTTCCGTGTCGATCCCTGTGTTGGTTGAGGTTGTTAAGGAACCACAACCTAAGTTCAAGCTGCATCTTATGAATGTCAAATAAGTCGATAAAATTGGTGCCCTATCATCTATGCCCTCTAGTGTGTTACTGATTGAAGATGTTGATTCCTTCATCCACTACAAGCTTGAAGATATTGGAGAAAAATTCATTCAAGAATGAAATCAAAGGGTTCTGCGACAATGGTCTATTGAAGGAAGAACATATGCATCTGAAGACAAAGGGTTTGTCATCTGTTGTTGATATTCCAAACCAATTCCATGTCGATTGGATCATATATGTGCTAAGTAGAGTACATGACCAATTTCTATGGTTGGAAGCTGAAGCTCCAATAAAAATCACAAAGGATGTGATCCGAAGAGTAACAGGGTTTAGTGAAATAGGTGAAGCACTAACCCTAAGGACAATATCATCCAATGAGGTCACTCGGTTGACTCAATCCCAATATGAAAAGAGAGAAATGACAGTCACTCACATTAAGGATGCAAAAGTAAGATTTGCATCTGCAGTAATGGCTTATAGAGTGTACCAATAAAGCCACATGAACAGTGTGCCAAGCGGTGCTATCCATGTAGCTCACTGGATCATCAAAGAGGATGCAACATATGACATCTATGAGATGATAAGGAGTCAATTCCTAGTGAACATGGATCAAATTAAGAAGGACAAAAAGCAATCATTCAAGTATGGTTCAATACTGGTATGTATCTTCTTCTATGTGCAAAATTTATTTCCTAGTAAGGGCAATGTAGTGTGGTCTACAGATAAACCTATCACAATTTAGATAGGTGAAATGATTAGAGACTTAGGTGATAAGTTTGGAGAGACAATGTGGGGTTACTTTAAATAATTCCAAACTAGAATGCATCAAAGAGAAAGAATCTCGACTGGTATAGTTCAAAAATACAAGGACACTATTTACTTTCTTGTTGATATTGATTGTTGCATCATTCAAATGGTTGAACCTAGAACTTTCTGGATACCCACTATGGGTTATGAGATTGGGGCCGACATTGCCAAAATATATGCAAACATGTTACTGTCTAAACCGGTAGATAGAAAAGCTAATAAATTTGGAATGTATGAGGAGGCAAGCTCCAAAATTAAGAAGGAACTCAAAGAGCATATCATTCAAAAGAAAGTTAGGAAAATGCATGACACCTTAGACAAGAAATATGGGGGTGAAACATCTGGTGCCACTACTTCCACCAGTACAAGTGAGCAAATAGGGGCAAAATCAAGCAAAAATGAAGAGCAAACAGATGAAAAGAAGAAAATGTCCAAGACAAGATCCAAGGGTGCTGCATCCAACAAACCGACAACATATATGAAAGAAAAGGACTTAGATGCTCCTACATCCTCCCAAGGTAGAAGTGGATGGGTAGGATTCACATATGCAAGAAACAAAAAGAGTGAAAGGTCAATTGACACAAAGGCTAAGAAGAATCCCAAGAAAGATGAAAAGGAGGATGATAACTCTGACACTCAATCTAATGTGGTAATTAAAGATGTCAGAAGAAGTGGTAGGAATGTATCTCCAACTATTGATGAATTGGTTGATGGGATCAAAGAATATGGAGGTTTAGTTGGTGTTGGGAGAAAGTATCCCCTCTGCAATGAGGAAGACAAAAGAAAAATTGAAGATGCACTCATCTGGAACCTACATAATTTCTGCAGAATCCCCAGTTAACTACATGGATTAATTCCATCAGATTTACAAAATCTCATTTAAGGGAGATGGAAAACTATCTTGGAAATTGAAAACACAGAATAAAGGCACTCATGAAAGTGCAACATGATTTAGATTATAATCAAGCAACTTTAGTGGATGAAGCATGTATACAATGCTTCAAAATAAGGAACAAAATAGGGAGAGTGGCCATAGGAGACATTCAAAGTGTGCATGATGAGGGCATTGACAAGTGGAAAATAATTTTGAGATAACAAAAGGAAACTGAGGAGGAAATAGAAAAATAAGTGAAACAAGGACAAGATATAGCTACTCAAGAAAAGAGAAAAGTAAAATACAAGGACACCACTGATGGGTTCGATTAATTTTCAGTTGAAGATATCATAGGTGATGTTGTGTCAGATACTCCTAATTTCACATAGGATGCAAAGCCACCGGTTGAGAAAAAATCAACTGTTAAAACTATTGATATTGATGATACACCAGCAAAGGGAACCAATCAAACCAAGCATCCCGGAGATGATGAAGTTACAATTCAGGACATCCCTTATGAGGAAAAACTTCAAAGGCATTCGGTAACAATAAATATTCCTATAGCATACTCTACTGGCAATGAACCTTATTTGCCAGAAAAAGGTGCAGAGGAAGAAAACCCCAAGATGATAGACTCACCAATGCCATTTGTTAATGGAACATAGGAGAAATAACAAGAAAATAAGGAAGCAAATAAGGAGAATGAAGGGTTGAAGGAAACAGGAACAACTGATATTAGTCCAGGGGAGACCATGAAACTAGAACAAGAGAAGATGATAGAAGATTCTTCATCAGGTCAACCTGAAGGTGGTCAGAAAATAGTGGTGGACACTCCTCCAGTAAAGAGGATGTTAGTTTTAAAAAAGGAAACTGAGAAAAAGAAAGCTAAACTACCCATCTCAACCAGCTTTGAGGTAGAATCTGAAGAAGAAGAAGAAGAAGAAAAAGAGGAGGGCAAAGGGGAAGACTCGGCAATTGATATCAAGAAGATGACCCCCAAACAACTAATAAAAGTTTCAGAAAATTTGAGAATTCAAGTTGAAAAGGACAAACTTAAAGCAAAGAAAAAGAAGGCGAGAATTCTTAATACTGCAAAGATAATCTTATATGATCTCATTCCTAATATTGTTGTTGATGATAATGCACCTATCATCAATCAATTTGGTACTCTTGTCAAATAAATTGGTTCAAAGGCAACTGATGTGGAGAAGGTTGCAGCAAGTTAGTATGAAACTAGAAGAGGTGAGCACTTAATGGAACGGATATTTGTTGAAAAAGTTGCTCTTTCTACCAGCACTAAAGAGGTGAAATCAATTTTAAAGGAAGTTGGCCAATTATTGGTCTGATTCTCAAAATTCCCTGATTTCATCAAAGATCTTGAAGTCAAAAAAGTAAAGACTCAACAAGAAATTCAAGATCCGCAAGGTTCCTTTGATCCCCTTACAAGATCAGTAGAAAATTTTAGTGGAAAAGTCAAACAGTTAACTCATGAAATCAACCAATTGAAAGAGGAATAGGACAAACGAGCTCTAAATCTGCTAGAGATACAATGCTATCTTTCCCCTTTCATTGATCTATTACAAGGCAATGTGAAACAAGAAGAAGGTCTCATCAATAGACATGACTACAAGACAATGGATGACATGGAGGATTCAGTCACACACCTGCATGGACAAATAATCACCATGCAATAAGTAAAACCCACATGGGAATCTTCTTTGGAGGCTGCTAAGGTCAATTTAAAAGAAATTTTTGACTTGCTCTCATAAATTATTTTGTATACTTTGATTCCTTTATTCAGAGATCCATCGATAGAGGTAGAGTAGTATCAGTAGAGATAGATAGCGACTAAGTATATAAGCAGGAACCAAGAGAGGCAGAGAAGGTAGAGAACAAGGGGAGAACTAGAACAGGGAGAGATCCACTTGAATCCAGCCTAGATCTTTTTCCACCAATGCCAAAGGGGGAGATTGTTGGCATCATAAAGTTTGGAGTACTTAAGAAGTTGTCATTGATGGCAATATCGGTTCATATCTCATCATAACCAATCAAAAAAGGGCTATATTGGATTAGCAAGGAACAGGGGACTAAAGACTTCCACCACTGAGAAGAGACCAGTTTATAGGAAGCAACTGGTAGATTAAGCTGAGTAAAGAAGGTTCACTGATATAAAGAAAACAATTGGTAGCATATCATAAAGGTGAAATGTAGATCTGTTCAAATTAGAAAGTGCCAGTTGAAGTCAGAGTGCTTGTTAGAGAACTGTCAAGACTTGTGGCATGAACAGCTAGTCCCACCAATATAATTGGCGATATTTGAGGAACAAACAGATTGGTACATAGAATGACTTTTTGAGTTCGTGTTTTGGAGGGAAAGTTAGCACCAATATTAAAGACAACTATGCAATTTTTTTCATCTGGAATTTGTGTGCCGATGGAGTAGTGAGTGGATTGAGATTGCAAGTTAGAGCAAAGGTATAGAATAAGCAAAGTGAAGAAAGGTTCCTCATAAATCGATGAATCTATCACCAAGCATAGTTTGAAGCAAATATAGAATTGATCTATTGGAAAAAAGAGTATCATCATCAGATCAATGACTTGTTTCTCTTTAATAATTGCAACACAGTAAAATCCCTTAACCAGGTGGAGTTTAATAGGTCCCTTTGTAAAATCCCTTAACCAGGTGACATTCTATATGATGATCCTAAGTCCTTTTACAAGGCTACCTCTAATAGGGTAAAGATTCTAATAGGCCTTGAAGAAAATCCCTTAACCAAGTGGCACCTAACAGTGTCTTTGTAATCTCCTAACAGGGATGGCTCCTCACCGAGCGTACTTAAGAATAGTTTAGATTTGGTGAGTTTCTACTCACACCGTGGTTTTCTCCCATTTGGGTTTCCACATGATAAATCTTGATTTTCATGTGTGTTTAATTTTGTGTGTGCATGTTTCTTATTAATGATGCTTATACTCATAAGTGTTAAAGTTTGAGTAAGATTTTTGATTAAGGTTAAAATCTAGAATAAACCAGTATAATGTTGATTCACACCCCCCCCCCCCCCCCCCGCTCTCAGTCACCGGTTAATATTAACACAATGGAACTTCCTCGAAGGACTTTATTGTTAGGGATGCCCAAACTTCTTTAGGTGACACGCATATGGGCCTACATAGTTCACACATTGGTAATTCTACCTTAGTTTTTTCATCAAGGAAGACAATAAATGAAGCAACACATTATTCAGTCAAGGAACGTCAAAGATACAATCATAAGGTAAATCCTCACACATTTGAGGTGGGTGACTTAGTTCTAAAATAAAATCCTAAAAATTAGCCTTAAACAGAGAGAATAAAGGCAAGTTTGAACCAAATTGGCTTGGTCCTTATGTCATCACAACAGTCTATGGATCGGGAGCATATCAGCTCTCAATACCATATGGAGAACAATTGGAGGATCTGATTAACAACATGCACCTTCGTAGGTTTTACATATAGTTTTTCAGAATGTCCTATTGTCAAAAATACAAAAAAAAATCAAAAAAATTAAAATATAAAAAAATCATAAAAAAGAAATTGCTACTTGGTGAAAACTTGGCAAACAGGCGCCTTGTGACACAAAAAAATAAAATTGGAAAACTGAAAAAAGTAAAGAAAAATAAATTCGTCCAATGGTGAAAACCACTTTGGTGGCGCCCTGGACAAGTACCATGGTGAAAACTGGGTTACCGATGCCATGTGTAGAGATATTGCTCCTCCCTCCTTCAGGATTCAATTTCATTCTTTCACCTTGCACACACTCACAACCTACTCCTCCATAATAAATTTAACCATTCCCATCATGGCTTTTTATTGATCTACCTAAGATTTGTTAGCCATTTATAATAAACCCTTTTTTCACCCTTTCCTTCCACAATAAATCAGGTCCAATCTATAATGGGCAAAATCCTAAATCTAGTGATGGAAGTGGTACCCTAAGCATCGCATGTTTTGAGGAGCATCATCTTTTCATTCTTCCTTATTGTTGCACACAATCTGCAATAAAAGATCACTTGCATCACCAATCCACAATAAAACTTTGTTCTTCTTCACAATAAAGTATCAATTTCATGGATTTAGTCAGTTTCAGATAAGACCCAAGCAGCAGTGGGCTTTCAACAAATCAAATCTTTCAGCAGACTTTGGCAACAACATGGTTTTTAACATAATCTATCATTTATCAGGATAACAACATTGTGACCAAATCAAACATGTTAACATATGTGGCAAGAAACACAAATAACTTGAGGATTTCGCTGTGTGCTGGTGTCAAGTCCTAGTTTTATTTTGATTTCATCTTTTAAGGTGACATGTCTTTTATCTTTTCCAAGATGTCTCTGAATAGAAATTCTATCTCCAGGATGTCTTTGACTAGAAAGGCGAGGATGGGGTATGTTCACCTACTATTTTTGTTGTCTGTCGATTGTCTCTTAGTAATGCTATGGCTCGTCCAAGGATATGAGGATATTATGAGTCTAGTATGAACTGGGGCATGCCTTTTTTGTGACTATCTGATCTCCATGCAAACGGGTACAATAGTTTTCTAGGTTGAACCTATACCTATATGGTCATAACCTATTTTCCATAATAAATCTCAATGATGATACTAGCACAAGAAGCTCTTTCACTTCCATATCTTCTACCTTCCATCCCCTTTTTCCGTTGTCCCTTCCTGAGTCCACGTAGCCTGCAATCATATGACTGAGTATAATGACACACCAAAAATATTTGCATTTCATATAGCTTTCACCTATGTGACAATTTTCCAAGATCTAGAGGCAATAGAAAGAACAAATAATAGAGAACAAAATAGATGATAGGAATAAATTGTATTCTATCAAGATGAAAATACTGACCAATTAGATCATCAAGTGTTACATACAATGAATATGAGCTTGCTTATATAGGCAAGTCTATATGGATATGTGAGCACACAATCATGACATGAGGCTCAATAAGAAACAAGGGTAGGGAGGAAATAGGTGTGGTAGGTAGGAGAAATAATAAATTAGATAGCGAAAAAAATAGATCATCAGGTGATGGAGCAAAGCGGTAAGGATCCAGAGCATGGAGAAAAAGACAATAAACAGAATGAGGAATCAGAAGAGGATAAGATAGAGAGTGTCTCAGATAAGTTTGAGAGTAAAGGAGATAAAAAATCCATAGATAACAAAGAGGAAGGAGATAATTTTAACCTTGTATCAAATTCTCAGGATCTAGATAAAGAAACAGATTGGTTCCAGGAGGCCCAACCTGATAACATTCTAGATCAAGGGCTATCGAAAATCTCATTAGCTTCCCCAGCAAAAGTAAAGCTGACCTTTCTAGAGGAAAAAGTACCAAAATGGGGAGATGAGGAAGACGTCAAAAAGGCATTAGGGAAGAGTGAAATAAAGGAGGAGGAAGAAGAAGTAGCAGAGGACAAAAGAAAGAACAAGAAAAAAAAAAAATAACAATAACTTTATCAATAGTACACTAACTAGAAATACCAGAAGCAGGCTTGGGGATGTGGGGGCGCAACATACTTCTCTAGGAAGACATTCAAATGAAAAGAGATCAATGGAAACAAGTAGGAATATTGCAGATGGAACTCAAAGAACCATCTTTGAGGTAGGTATTTCTAAAAATCCATGAAGATCATCTCTTGGAATATTTGAGGACTGAACAACCCTCACAAACATGATTTAGTTAAAAGTATGATTAGAGATAAAAACCTTGATATTTTTTTGATTCAAGAAACTAATATGGAAAAAGATAAAGTAGAAATCTTGAAGATGTTCAAAAATGGAGGAGTCAGTGGAGGGAGTTCAAAAGGTGCTTCGGGAGGAATTGTTACCTTCTGGAACAAAAATAATGTAGAAGGTGAGGTGCTCATTCAGGACAACAATTTGGCTTGTATTAGATTTAAGCACCTTAAAAATTGCACTACTTAGGTCTTAACTAATTTATATGCTCCTAACACTAAGACTGGTAGAAGTGAGCTGTGGAGAAATCTTACTGGGTTAAGAAGCAGGTTTGTTGAGGATAGCTGGATTATTATGGGAGACTTCAACACCCCCTTGAAAGAAAATTAGAAAAAGGGAGGGAGTCAAGCTAATCTGGACAGTAGATTAGACTTGATGGACTTTATTAACAATAATGCCATCCATGACCTGGAGCTTCAAGGAGTTAAATTCACGTGGACTAATAGAAGAAGTGGTGAGGATTTGATTCAGGTTAGACTTGATAGAGCTCTTCTATCCTTAGATTGGTTTAACCTTCATGTTTGCTCTTTATCTTCTCCTATAAGGGCAGGATCAGACCATTATCTAATAACCTTTACATCTGAAGAAAAGAATAGGAGGCATTTCCCTTACAGATTTGAAAGAATGTGGACTAGACATCCAGATCTAGAGAGTAAGATTAAGGATTGGTGGCAGGTCAGTATTGAAGGAAATGCCATGTACAGAGTGGTTAAAAAGCTGAAGATTGTTAAAGATAATGTTAAGAAGTGGAATAAGGAATGCTTTGGGAATATCTTTGCCTCAAAAGACACAATTCTCTTAGAGCTTAAGCATATCTAGGATGAGATATAGAATAACGGTTATACTAATACGTCTAGAGATGTTGAAGATGCTATTCTTATGAGATGTCATGATATTATAGCTAAAGAGGAAACCTACTGGAAACAAAGATCAAGAAATGTCTAGTTGAAGGAAGGGGATAGGAATACTAAATACTTCCATTTGTCCACCCTAAGACATAAGGCCATTAATATAATAGCTCAGATTAAAGTGAATGGTAGATGTGTTGAAGAAGATGAACCCATGAGCAGGGTTGCTATGGACTTTTTTTCCAACTTACTTGCTAAGGACTAGAATTTGGATATGCAAGCCCAAAGGAATCTCCTGAACAATACACCTACCATTTTAGGGGATGACCAGAATGCTCAACTAACTGCAATCCCTTCCCATGATGAAATTTTGATAGTTGTCAAGTCCTTTGAGGGCAACAAGGCCCTAGGCCTGGATGGTTTTCCCATGTTCTTCTTTCAAAAGTATTGGCATATTATTGGAGATGATGTGTCCAGAGCTGTGAAAGAGTTTTTTGGTGCTAGAATTTTTTTGAAAGAAGTTAATGGTACTTTTATTGCTCTTATCCCCAAAAAGATGGGGGTTGATTCCATGGATCTCCTTAGACCTATAAGTCTATGCAACTCTCTTTATAAGATAATTTCCAAGGTTCTTACTTCTAGAATCCTAAAGTTGCTTCCCTCTATCATATCGCCTCAACAAAGTGGTTTTGTCCCAGGTAGACAAATCTTGGATTCGATCATCTTCATCCATGAAAATATCCACTCTTTGTCTTTCTCTAAAAAATAAGGTTTTTTTCTAAAGCTAGACCTCTCTAAAGCCTAGGATAGAGTGGATTGGGATTTTACGATGGATGTTCTCTTTGCTTTTGGCTTCAGCTCTAGAATTATTAGTCTTATCATGCAATTAGTCTCTTCAGCTTCTTTCTCTATTTTAATGAATGGATCTCCTTCTCCTTTCTTTAAAGCTTCTAGAGGCCTTAGGCAGGGGGATCATCTATCCCCGGTTATCTTTATTATTATGGCGGAGTGTCTGGGGAGATGTATTGGGAAGCTGGTTGAGAAAAGGGAGTTTTGTGGTTTGGTCCATCTTCTGCGGATCAAATATGTTCCCATCAGTAGTTTGTTGATGATTCTATAATAATGGGGAAAGCTACAGTGAAGGACTCTAGAAGTTTAAAGAAGGCTCTGGATAGCTATGGATCTGCTACTGGACAACTTATTAACTGGTCTAAAACATTTGTTTATTTTATCAATACCCTGAAGAGAAGGAGGATTAAAATTAGTAATATCTTGGGTTGTCAAGTTGGAAGTCTTCCTGCTTCTTACTTGGGGTTCCCCTTATGCCATGATCCACCTGATACTTTTTGGGGAGCCTTGGTGGACAAATTCCACAAGAAGTTGTATGGTTGGAAGGGTGCTCTTCTTAGCCAAGCTAGTAAGGTTCAATTGCTGAAATCTACTCTACAAAGTATCCCTCTCTATTCCATTAGTCTCTTTAGAATTCCTGCCAAGTATGCGGAGGCAATTGAAAAGATTCAGAGAACTTTTTTATGGACAGGGGTTGAGGAGAAGAAGAGAATGAATTTGATTGCATGGGAGAAGGTTTGCAAGCCTATAAGAAAGGGAGGACTAGGCCTTAGAAGAATAAGAGACATAAATGAGTTCCTTATGGCCAAGCAGATTTGGAAAGGGTATAAAAATCAAGAAGAGTGCAAACTGATATGGGCTAACAAATATAAAAGTCAATGCCTGACTCTTCAAAGCTTCCTTAAAGAGGAAAATATCCCAATTGGATCTAATATCTGGAAAAATGTTTCTAGAACAAGAGACTTAATTGTCAAAGGTGCAAAATGGAAAATGGGGAAAGGGAATCTTATCCAATTCTAGGATGATTCTTGGCTACTGGAGTCCCCTTTGAATGAAAACCCTAAGTGGAGTAGATTTCAGAACCAATGCAAGGAAAGATTTGGATCTAAGGTGGATGATTACTGGGAAGATGGACAGTGGAAGGATTTATCTCAGGTGGATCATTCCTTGGGTAGTTTGAACAAAGTTATGAACTCTATGGTAAGGGTTGAAGAGGAAAACCAATTAATTTGGAAACTCACAGCTAGTGGTACTTTCACTATGACCTCTCTATATCATCAACAGTTCTCCAACATGGAAAGCTCATGCTGGGCTAAGGCATGGGTGAAAGGCCTCACCCCTAAGATTAACATTTTCTTCTGGACAGCCCTAGAAGATAAAATTCTAACAACTGAGAATATCAAAAAAAGAGGTATTAGTATGCCTAGTGTTTGTATTCTATATAAGGAGAATGAGGAGACCATTAATCATATGCTCTTTCATTGCCCTTTCTCTGCTGATGTCTAGGGAAGCTGTCTGGACCACTTCAAAATCAGTTGGGGTTTCCCTGAGTCGATTCAGAAGGTTTTCAACTCTTGCCATCATCCTTCAAGGAATAAATCCAGAACTTTATTATGGAAAATTGCCTTACCTCATATGTGTTGGGGTATATGGAAAGAGAGAAATAACAGAGTTTTCAGAGAAAAGGTTTCTAAGGCTAAAATTGTGTTTGAAAAAATAAAAAGAAATATAGTGGAAAATATGAATATCATAGGAGGCATTGATAATCCTCAAGATAAGGATGATCATTTTATCTACAAAAAGTGGAGATTAAAGGGTCGAGAGCACTTTCAGATCAACCCTAGAGAGGGTGTGATATGGATCAGCCTGCCCAAATGATGGATGAAAATTAATTTTGATGGTGCCTCAAAGGGTAATCCGGGTGTTGCAGGATGTGGAGTGGTCCTTAGGGACGAATGGGGAATTTGAAAAATTATAAAAAGTATTCCCATAGGAAATCAGACAAATCATGTTGTCGAAGCTATGGCGGCTTACCATGGGATGATCCTTGCTAAGGAAGCTAAATGCACTAAAGTTTGGTGTGAAGGAGACTCATTGAACATAATCAATTGTTTAAATCATCCTTCTTGGTCAATTAGTAATGCTATTAAAGCAACTAGGAAAATCAGCGAAGAATTTGAAATGTGTGTTTTTACACGTGTATAGGGAGGCCAATTCATGCGCTGATTGGATTGCCAACCTGGCTTACCAATCGAAAGACATCATTACTAGTCATAGTGAAAGTGAGATTGCAAGTGAAATGAAATCCCTACTTAATCTAGACCAGAGCCAAACTAAGCAACGTGGTACTTTTAATCATTATTTCTAATGCCTCTTTCACCTTTTTCGATGCAGGGTTATTTCAAAGATAATGAGCATTTATATAGGTGTCTTATCATAATTATCTGGCATGAATTCTAGGTGTTCTTGCAGGGCATCCACAGAAACCAAAGGAGAGGTTATCAAGCTGAGGGAAGGAATTTCAAGGAAAGTGCTGAAAAAATGGGAGGTAACAAGAAAAGATTCGAACCCACCTCTTTCTTTGACTGGAGAAAGAACAACGAAGTCTGGGATATCCTTCAGCGGGGGGGTTTGAATGTTTTCATGGAGCGGCTAAGTGGGAAAGATCCCACTATTACCATCTATTTCATCAAGAACTAGAAAAATGGCAAAATCCTGGTCAAGTCCCAGATGATGAATGTTGATGAGGTCATTGATGAGGCCACGGGGATGACTACTGAGGGAATGAAATTTTACAGGGATCGCAGCATATCAGATAAATCAGCGGATAAGTTTCCAGTCATGGACGAAGAGAGGAGAAAGATGATTAAAATCGACAACTCCTACCATGCTCCAAAGAGGATTTGCAGGCCATGGAGGTTTTTTTTATTTGCTTCTATTGCCTACATTACTTTAGACATTAGGTTTACTAGAGCCTACGATCATCACTTTGTTTTGCTCAACCATTTCCACCATGGGGAAAAGGTGAGCTTGCCTTATTACCTTCCATGCTCTATGGACCATAGTATCAAGGAGGTTCAGAAGGATCTTAAAGGTGACCATGCCCTCCACCAGGGGCTTATGGTCCTAGTTTATAAAATGCTTAAGGGGAAGTGCATTTAAAAGCCTATTAAAGGCAAAAATACAAGAGATGAGACTATGGAGAGTGAAGCTAGCGGATTGAACTTTGAATCAAAAACCGAGGGAGAATCGAAAGACACTAGCAAAAAAGGGAGGAATAAGGCTAAGAGGAAAAGGATTGTGGTGGATTCAGACATGTCGGAGTCTAAAACTGAATCCTTTGAGAAAAAGATTGTTAAAAAAAAGAAAGGGAAAGCAACTAGAAAGTAGACTCAGAGGAAGAACACTAAAAAGGGTAACAACAAAGACATCAGCCATATTCTGGTTGATTCTGAGGAGGATGTTGAAGAGAACAAGAAGGATGAGAGTCAGGATAAAGAAGGGGAGGTTAACCTGATGACGGGCAACATTGAGGTTTTGAATACCACAAGTCTATAGAAGGAGGATAAAGGGGATAAAAGTGGTATTGGTGATAATGATACTATAAAAACTTTTTGTGAGACCATCGCTACCATGGTGAAGGATATCAACAATTTGAAGACAGGTACAAAGACTATCACAAGAGTTACGGTTCGTGATAAGCCCCTGGCGGAACATGTTAAAGAACTGGTTGTTGTTCTGCACAATGCGGAAGCTATTGAATGTATGGTGGGTAAAATCATAGCTACGGAAGAAAAGGTCAATGAGGTGGGAGATAGCAAGGAAAAGGAAAATAAAATGAACAACTTGGGCAGCAAAATCGATAGGCTAGAACTCAATGTTAAGAAGATTGCAAACCAAAATTTTTAGATCCTGAAAGCTTTGGTGGATGACATGAACATCCTAATCAACAGGTTTGAGAACAATGCTGAGAAGGATGGTGATAAAGAGCAGCCAGACAAGAAGGGTCATGAAAAGAGGACCAGAGCTAACACAAAGATCAAGGGCGACATCAAAGGTCGTGAGCTAGAGGAATTAAAGACCTCGGCGAACAACATGAAACAAATGGTTGTTCATGCTGAGGAAATCATGAAAAGTATTTAGGTCTTTGTCTCTGTTTTTGCATGGGTCCTTGGTTCTGTCTTTTTGTTGTCATTGTGATTTTCTTTCGCTGTTTGTTTCTAATTTTTTATGATATGTTATGTAAGTTGATCCCTTTTGGTGGGATCTTTTTGTCTTTTTGAAGTGATTAGGCAGTTTTCTTTCTCGCAGTTATATTCTTCTGGCTTGTACAAGGTTCGGGTACCTTTCAAATACCTGATTTTACTTAATCAAAACAATAAAATATTCCACATGAGGTGGATCACCCATCGAAGGTGTAATTATCACTCCACAATAAGTGGATGTGATAGAGTAGTAACAAGATCACACCATAAAAGGTGGAAATTCTCCTACACACTATCCCAATGTGGAAAAAACACCCAAGTGAATACCCAAACTACTATGAAATGCATTATCCTAAGTAAACTTAAGTAAGGTGTAATAATATCCAACATGAATAATTATTTACACCAACAACCTGCATCATTACATGTTAGCACATAATACACATGCATTTAGAAATAATGATAGTATCACATCCTGCATACATCACTGATTAGCATTTGCATTTTCATATACAACATAAAAAAGATAAAAAAATATACATCATGAATCTCATCATGTAAATAATTCATAAAGCATGTGTTTGTGTATAGTATACATATAAATCTAGAAAAGAATTTTTTTTTCATTCCATCATGTACATATCCATCTCATTAAGCATCATGAAGCATCATCGCATCATAATAAAATATGTAACATGCATCGTCATAATAGAATCATTGCATCACATCACATAACCATAAAGCATATAGAACATCATATAGGAACACATGGATATAGCTACCTCAAGGATGGATCATCTCATCTATATATCAAAAAAATAATAAGTGTCAAGATACAATGATGTCAAAATCTCATATGGCTACAAAACCACCCAAAGGTGTCTATATCATCATAAAAAAGCTAATACAAAATGGGATCCAAGAGAGCTATGATGAAGACCCTCCCTCGAAGCCAACTAGCCTCGAAGGAATCTGAGCTCCCGAAGGACTAGCCCCTGGATTATCTCGTTTGTCCCCTCCTGCAGACCCTGCGAGACCATCTTTTCACCAAAGTAGTTAACAGTCTTGTGTTTGTCCAAATCTCAAGAATATACATAGCATGTATCAATCCCATCGACTTTATCACAACATGGTTCTCAGCAGTCAAATTTGTTCATAAACACTGTGTTGAACAAGGAATCACTCTCTAGACTCAATCTAGGGTAAGTACTCTTGCGTCCAATCAAATCAATCATGTCAATCCTAGTGGTACTCATGTTCATCACATAGTGCTACTTATCTCATCCTATCCTAGCCTAGTGGTACCTATGTCCATCACATGGTGTTTCTTATCAGGCTCTATCCTAGTGCTTATGTTTATCACATGGCATTGAATCCTATCCTAGTGTATATGTTTATCACATTACACTTGATCCTATCTTTCTAGAGCACTCACCGGATTTTATCAATTCAACGACTTATCTTATATATTTAGCTTAGCAAACCTACCTATTTAGGGAACCTGTTGAGTGAATCCTCTCAACAACTTATCCAATTGGCAACGTATATTTATCACAAAATTGTCAATCTAGCCTTCTTTCCAATTTGTCTTTTCTAGGGCACCTGTTTGAGTGAATCCTCTCAGTAGCTTATCCAATTGGCAATGTATGTTTATCACAGAATTGTCAATTCTAGCCTTGTTTTCAGTTGACTTCCCTATGGTACTTGTTTCAATGAATCTGCTCCACAACTTATCCAATTGATAGCAAATGTTCATCACAAAACTATCAAGTTTAGCCTTTAAAGATAGAAACACGATTATGTTGATTCCTCTTGAGTCAGTCTTTTTCCCGCGTGACCTTGTCACCTTGTCTTATCAGTCTTTCTAGCCTATCTTTCTTATTGAGAGATTGTTTGCGATCTTTTCAAACATTTTCATCCACTCTCTCGAGGGGGAATATCATTCCCATCTTGGGGCAACTTTGTATCAGTTTATCTTATCTTCTTTGAACAAACGTGACTAACTGCATTGTCTCAAAGAGGGGCAAAATGTAGACACCTAAAATTGTACTGTCTAATTAAATAAATATTTTATTTATTTAATTATTTTATCCTAAGTCTTCTATTAATTAAATAAATTCTTATTTATTTAATTAATTCATTAATCCTCTTCTACGCCTTTCCTCATTTAAATAAATATTTTTATTTATTTAAATTGTCCTTTTCCTAAATTAAATAAATATTTTATTTATTTAATTGATCCCACTTCCTCTATTAATTAAAATAAATCTTTATTTATTTAATTAATTCATTAGATTTTTCTTTAATGACACATGTCACTTATCTCTTAATTTTCTCCTACATGTAAGGAAGTTATGTAGCGGAACAAATTTCTACGCCAACCTTGAGAGGAGGGCTATGCCAAACTTTTACAGATTGTCACAACAGTTACAAAAACTTAATAGAAATACTCATAAATAACATTCATACCACAACAAATTGATTTATGTGGGAAAAACCCCACACTCCAAAAGCAACTCAATATATTATTCAGAAAGCAATTACATATTACAATATACTTGCAAAGCAAGCTCTTCACAGGAGTGCCACTAATCAGAGATTCAAAGGTAACTCAATAGCCATAAGACTCTTACACACAACCTCTATCTCACACACCTCATATATAAGAGATACAATACAAGAAACCGTCAAACGATATTACAAAACCATTGGCTAAAACCACCCAATAAAACATAGTCGACCTTATCTCCAATCCAGATGCCTTATGACATGTTAAAAAACACATCAACACATGTCCCTCCCTTTTACAACTCATTTATGTGTCCGATGCATTTTATATTTCCTATTTTAGGAGTCCAAACTTCCGGAGGCCATAACTTGTGAACCATGTGTCTGATTGATAAACCATTTGAAGCATTGGAAAGCTCAGGAAGCGTAATCCCACTTTTCAGGGTATTTTGGAGGGTCTAAAGTCCCTAAAATTCATTCCAAATCTTTAATCGGATCCCTCCAAAATGGAAACTTTAATATCTTCAAAACTAGCTGCGATCTTGCAATGAAAATTTACCAACATGCTTATCTAACCAACCAAAAACTTCTTGGAGAATTTTGCACCATTTTGTTCTCAAATGAAAAATTACTATAAATAGTAACCTCGTGTAAATACAAGGTTAAGACACCATTTTCCCAACACTACCTACCACCTTCACTATTTTTATTATTTCTTCTACCTACACTTTTATCCTAGCCGGCCATTTATATTTTCACCTCTTAATCTTATCCCTCCATTTTCTAAACCATCTTCTATATAAGAGGATACTTCCTTCATTATCAACTCTAATCAGATAATCAACACTTATTTAATCAATCCTTCTTGTGATCAGGATACTTCAACCATGGTCCGTTCTTTGTTAAGCTCTTGTGCACAACAAAAATTTGAGAGAAAATATATCAAACAAGATCAATGGAGATAGGAGACAATGAAGATTGAAACCCTCCTTGACATGTGAATGGTAATATTATTTATTTTTTGAATTTGCACATTCTTAGGTATCTTCATTGGTGTATGGTGAATTTTTGGTTGTAGAACTATGGATTTTATTGCAGTTGAATGATGTAGAGTGGATTGACTCTCACTTATTTGTGCTACCTTGTCTAGGTATCTCCTCCAAGCTACACAAGAGCCATCCAATGATTCTACACCTCACACCAGAGATTACTTTAGTGGCGAATTTTTCATGTCGGCCCTGTCGGAAATGACGAATATTTTGTACCATCTGGGGGTGGCCATGTTGCCAGAACATTATCAATTTCCATCAACGTCACGGCCCGATCACCATATGTTTTATGCAATTAAATGTTTCTATGCGATGATTTCGCCAATACAATATATGGTGGACACACGGTAAATTTAATTATTTCACCTACACTCTCCGAGGTTGCCTTAATAGATGACCTTAATTCGCCTATAGGCATGTGAAGATTTGTTATCTAGGGGGACCCAATTCGCCCAACATCTTGCCGACGCGTGTCTCCAGTCACCCCAACTTTTGCCAACTATATTGTATTCGCTATTCGCCTATTATTTGGACGACCTATAATCGCCTCGAAAATTATGTAAGTCATATTTGGACGACCTATAATCACCTCAAAAATTACATAAGTCGTATTTGGATGACCTATAATTGCCTCAAAAATTACATAAGTCGTGTTATAATTACACGGGATTCACCAAATATTTGTATACTGGTAAATTCCCGCAGAATTCGCCATATAAGAATTGGTATAAATACATGCAAAGATTAGATCTATCTCAACACAATCTGGTGGGTTCTAGGCTCTGAATTCTAATCAATAGCGAAGTTTTAGACCAAGGAAAATCATTGTTGTTGACTGTATTGGCGACTGCTAGTTACCTAAAGCCTAAAGGTGAGCGATCATATTTTTGAATTGGTATATTATACATTATAGTCTATTATTGCTTCTTCAGCAAATTGATATTTTTTTGGCAGCCTTTATTTCGTTGGAGATGTCGAACAGGAAGAGGGGTAGGAAACCTGAATGTGGGGAAGGCCAGGAGAGGCCAACAAAAAGTAGAACGTTGTCTTCGTACTTTGGCATTGGAAAATATTGTGGTACTGGTGAAAATTAGGAAGGTACATCATCACAAGTACAAGTACAAAATTCACCACCTATACAGCATGTTGAAGATGGCGGCGAACCTGATATCTCAGATCAGGATGATCGTGAAGAAGATTATCTGGTAGATACCCAAGTTAGCCGGAATGATATAATCGACTTGGGTGATAATTCCATTGATGATAATGCACGGAAGGGGAAAAGAAAAGCCATATCAAAAAACGGTGAACCATATTCAAAAAAGGATCGGGAGTGGGATATGTCAGTCAGGAATTTTGAAATTAATTGGGCATCAAAGTATCCATTCATTGAACCAGTGGAGAATCCAATTGAAGGCGAGCCTCCAATAGAATGTAGGTGTAAGATTTGCAATTGGAAAAATAAGAAGGAAATTAGGTTGCAGCTAAAATTTGACACCATAGAAAAGCATATGGGTAAAGTTTATGAAAAACAAATGATAGATGGGGTTGAAAAATCAGTGATAAGATGGAAAACAAAGGATGAATGTAAGCATGTGAGGAATTCCGAAGAGTATTATTTTCATGAGAAATTACAGACGAAGCCTGTTGAAGTTAAAGGTTCTATTGAAGTTGTTTTTGGGAAAGCAATGCAAATAGAACAACTGGAAAAAGTTGTTCAGTTAAGCGTTGTTTTTCATATTTTGAATAGAGGGCATGCTATGACAGATTTCCCATCAACTAGTGGCTTATTACACTTTTTGAAAGTTCCTAAATATCCTAATAGACACTGGTCAGTAAACAGTGGATGGGAATGGGCAAGTTGTCTTGCTGAGGTTGAAATAGAAGATGTACAGGAAAAAATAAGAGAGTCAAACTTCATTGCATTTTCTTTAGACGAAGTTACGACAATAGACAATACTTCATGGGTATGCATGCATGTTTCTACTGTAGAGAATCATACCCGCCAACCTCATCTACTATTTGTTGCTAAAATGAAGGACAGTGCGACAGCAGAAAATTTATTTCAACTAGTAAAGAGAAGTTTAATTGAATATGGAGGTATGGATGACATGACGGTAGCCAAAAAATTGGTTTGTGTTGGAGCAAATGGAGCTACAATAATGCAAGGTCACAGGAACGATCTTTGTACAAAGATTGAAACTTCATTTGCACCGTACATTATTGCAATTCACTGCATGGCTCACAGGATGAATCTAGCTTTTGGAATTGTGAGCAAGTTTGCTTCGGTTTAAAAAATTGAAATTTAAATCAGAGAGCTCTAATCACACTTCTATCGAAGTCCCAAGCGATTTATGGAATTTCAACACTTTGCTGATGGATTAACTGATGGGAACAAGCTTCTCAAGGATAATGATACCAGATGGATCTCTTTGGATGGTCTAGTGCATCGAGTGTTTTTAGAATATCCATCCTTGATTGGACTATTTCACACAACTCACGATGAATCAGATCAACCAAAATTTCCTGAACTTCTTGGCAGGTTAAGTAATTTAGAGACACTCTTAACTTTAGCAGCTCTTCTGTCCATGGTAGAGGAAATGAGGAATATTATGAAGGCTACCCAAAAAAGAGCTCTATATATTGCAGAATATGCTACACTGCATAAGATGACATGCATGACCCTCGACAATCTCTATCGAAATCAACCAACACTATCTAATGAAAAAAAATTTAAGTGGCGGACACTCATAGATTTGAACAATCCTGATAACTTTTTACAAATTAGTGTAGATGGGGAGGTATGTGCCAATGTATGGTGAGTTGAGATACCAATGCACTTCTATGCCACGGTTGACCCCGAGGAACCAGGAAAGTGCCCCAGGAAGAAACTAGCAAGAGTTACAAAGGAAGATTTCGACAAGATTGTTGAGACTATAACTACTTCTGTGAAGAAAATTGCATATGATCTTTCCTCAGAAATTAGAAGCAGATTCCCTCCTGACAACCTACTCGAAGCCATGTCTATTGTGTTTCCTCATTATTGGAGCCTCAACAGTGCATCTGATTTTCGAAGTAAGCTACTGACTTTGATAAAATAATTTTGTATATCCAGAGAATTGAATGGAGTAACTATAAATGGATTATTAGATGAAACTCATCTTCGAGAGCAATCATCTCGTTTTGCATACACTATGAAACAACAATATGCCAAAATGGAGAACCCCCGCGAAGAGGGATCAGTAACAAGGGTTTAGAAATATATAGCTGAGAATGCATCCTTGCGTGATTCAATGCCAGAATATGTGAAGCTTGCTTCTTTATGTCTTACCATGATATTGGGTTCGGTGGAAGATGAGAGATTTTTCAGTGCTTTGGGGTTCCTAAAATCAAAGCTAAGAAACAAACTAGACAAAAATTTGGAAAATTGCTTGAGGCTCTATACATCTAGGTATGATGTCCACACTTTTCCTTACGATAGGGTACTGCAAATCTGGAGGTCCAAATGTGAAAGAAGAGGTTTGGGCAACACTTCAAACCAAAGTGCCAGTGGGACTAGTGGACCTACTGGTAGCATTGAGATGCAATTTGGTGAAGATATGCAGACTCAGTCTCAGAGTAAAGAAACCACAGATGAGAATCAAGAAGCTTTGAATTTGATGAGGATGAATGGCAACTGTAAGAGATTGCTATTTATTAATATTATTACTGTATCTCATCATTCATATTACAAAAGCATATTACTTTTTGCAATTAGAATTTAATATTGATTTGTAATTTTATTTTTCAACTTTCTATTTCTAGATTTAAAATAGCATAATAAAAAAAAACCATAATGTGTTTATTGATACGGAGATGTTTATTGTTTATTTATACATGTTTGAGTCTCAAATCTGTGTGATATATTTCAGAACCATATGATAAATTTCATTAAATAGTAATACACATGTCAAGAACTTAGATTTTCATTAATTCTTTCAAAATATAGCCATATGATACAATTCATTCAATAGTAATACACCAATCTGTGTGATTCTACATGCCAATTGCAAAAGTGAATACAAAGTTTCAGAACCCTTTGCAAATGACCCTAAATTCCCTTTTATAGAAACAAGAGAGCAACAACAACTCCTATGTGATTCTCCAATGTCCATGCAAAAGTGAATACAAAGTTTCAGAACCCTTTGCAAAATTGCAAATGACCCTGAATTCCCTTTTATAGAAACAAGGGAGCAACAATAGCTTTAGGTCGAATTGCAAGTTTGCAACATGTGAACACTGAACATCAAAATCACAAACTCAACACATATTTATATGGCCATCATAGGCCGTATTAGCAATTTAACATCTGCTACATGTTTGATGTCTCCTATTCAAAAAATAGAGTTCAAAATTAAATATTAATTCACGCCATGAGTCATGACAAATTAAACATAGATAATAGCTATAGTAGTGCCTAAAACCTACTAATCAGAAATAGAGAAATGCATAAATGTTAAAGCAAGGGAGAATTTGAGAATACAAATTTACTGGCTGAAGTTTTGCACTGTGCATCATAGATTCATAGGCTGGATTAGCAAAATAGCAATAGCGAGTGTTGTTTTTTTCCTATTCATAAATTAGATTCATAGGCTAGATTAGCAAAATAGCAAACAAGAAAAAAAAAAACCTTGAAATTAAGAATAAAAGAAGAAAATTGTGCAATACATACTATGATTCTTAAGAATTCTGTGCCAGTTTTTGTAGGGTGCTCCACTCTTCGTCTGATGGAAGGTCAATATTCTGTAAACTACGGAAAGTCAACTCCAACTTCGTCAACATTCCATATTTAGAAGATTTACTTAACATCACTGTTTCATCCAATAGCGAATTTAGAGTTGTAAATGGTTGGATGAATTCTAGAAAGCTTTTGGGAGTTGTGTCCTTTGGAAGCAAGTCTAAATCAGACTTCATTTTTTTCTCCATGATTTTTTTGTAAGCTTCTTCTCCAATGAATTTATTTTCTATGTCAATAGGCTTAGGCAAACCAAGTTTAATCAAATTATTTTTCTTTTCTTGCAGCTTCATTATCTTTTTTCCACAACTGTCCATAACTTCTGATGTTTCCCTTAGCTTCTGGCATTTTTGAATGATAGATGATGTCTTAACTGTGGCATCAATGCGGCTCTTAATTCCCTTGGATGCCAAGCAACTGTCACTAGAACTGTAGACTACTTTCAGAATCTTTTTTGCCATTTCCTCTTTTGAAAAAACATGTGTGCTCTTCTCATAGTGCCCTTTGATTTTTAAAAAAATTTGTCTCATACTTTCAATCAATTGAAACCATTCACACAACTTCTCACTCCTCTGCATTATTTCCCGTCAAATGTTTTCTTGTATATACTTCGTTGTATTTTTCATATTATCTTTGAATCTATCATCCAAAGTTTTTATTTTATCATTTGCATTGTGCAGGTCTTCTTTCATTTGTGCACATTTCTTTCTTTCTTCCTCTACTTCCTCTTGCAAATGTTTTTCTTTTTCTTTCCCATGATCCAATAGGTCCTATAATTTTTTCATTTCGGCGGCAGCAGACTCATAACTTTTGTATAATTTTTGAAAACTGGCTTTTTCCTCAACAATTTTATTACTGCTTTTAGCCAGTTTTTGTGTCAGGTCCTTCAATTCTGCATCCTTCTTGTCCTGCTCTACAATTTCTACTGCAAAGCCCGAATTTTTTATCCTTTTCTGTAATTCATTGCACTTGCTATCTGCTGCTTTCCTCCTTGATTTTTTCGTTTTCCAGGTCTGCCTATTTGTTTCTCCAATTAATTTTTTTCTCTCTCCACCTTTAGTAGTGAAGTGTAGACCACTTCATTAGTCCTTTTTGACACACTAATTTTGTCCACATTATGTACTTTGGAGAAATCCATTTGGAAGGTGCTAACTTGAAATTGAGAGGGATCTATCTGACTGTGTGGTGGATTTTTATCTTTAGATGGGCCCGGGGGCATAACAACTATGAGCTCCATCATATCTTTCTGTGGGTCATATGTTGGAAATACCCTATTCCTTGCAGGTTGTTCATTTACAACTTCAGACACGGAATTCTTATGAAATGCTTTCTTTTTTTCTTTATTTGCTTTTGTCGTGTGTTCAAATTTTTCATAGTAATCACGAAATTGAAAATCTAGGGTTGCTGAAGCAATTGAATGTTTGAAAGGTGACATAGGAATACCATAGGCTCCAGTTCCACTTATTCCTGTGGTTTTAACTAATGCTTGACCAAGATTAGGATTACCAACAACAGCTCCTGATGCTGTCCCACTCCCACTGACACTTTCATGTGTAGTTTTCATAGTCTTTTGAGGTGTGTGATCTGAAGCTGCAAATGATTGATTTGTAGTGTCAGTGGCACTTGATATAGGATTCTCAATAGTATGAGATTGAGTATCTACCTCTAATGCCCTCTTGCAAGAGATATTTTGTTGTTGCCCTTGTCCAACACCAATCACAGCGGCACTTGACTGAACAATAATAGGAATACTATCCCCAGATTCCCCACCAGTGGCAATGGCACTTAATTCACCACCAATGGGAATACCATGATGTGGTGGTGGTTGTGGATTTGAACCAGAAACAAACGTAGGTGGACCCTGAGGGTAATGAGTAGTACCTATCCCTGATGAATTTGAAGAATCAAGTCCAATGACTGGTCTATAAGGACCTTTTGATTTTGACCCTGATGGATTTTGTACCTGAAGTGGATACCAAATGCCCTCTCCTCTGGGACCTAGACCACCACTTTCAAATCCCATTTTTTCCACAATGCTTGACCCTTTGATATATTTCTCTTTCATTGCCTCATTGACTGCACCTAATATTTTAGGGACTTTAGTAGTTGTTTGAGTGGGCTCAACCTCAGGCTCATACTGATCAACATCTTCACTCCTGTCATATGATGTTGTGGGATGCTCCATATTCCACAATTTGCTAAACTCTTCATCCTTGTCGATGCTATCGAATTCTACACTTGTCTTTGGTTCACCGAGATTCCTCCTCATAGTCCAAAAATCATTTATTTTGGTTTGAGTCTAGTAATTCTCTTTACATTCATGTAGAATTGATTTGGGAATAGTTTTCTTAGATGGATTAGCAGATTTTATGTAGAAATTGTAGGACCTCCTATTTTGGATGCCCTGGCCCTCCATAATTTGTGATGAAATTTCTTCTGTTGAAATGTTATTGTCAGCTGCAATTTTCTCCATCTCTTTTTTAACCTCATCCCAGGAGTCCTTGTTTCTAAGCTTTTCTAGCAATGGTTTACTTTCATGTTGACATAACGCTGAAGAGTTCCCATTTTTCTTAAGCCTTGCTTGAACTACACCGATTGGATCATACTGCTAGAGACCCTCATCACCAAAGTTAAAAACTGTCAAGAAATCATGTGCCACAATGAATGCTTTTCTCTCAAATGTGAACCCTCCACATGAGAAAGGCAAGGAAGGAAATATGCTCTTCTTTTGCTGACCATGGAAGTGCCTATTTGTGCTCTCCAATTGCCGTACATACTCTAATGCATATATCCTCTCTGTCACATGTATTGGAAGTCTGTATGGTTTTACTGTCGATCCATAAAACCTTAACACAGTGAATTCTTCCATGAAGAACTAGTCAGTCAATTCTATTTGACTTCCGAGTTGAATGCAATCTCTACAAGACATAGGCAACCTAGGCATTGGAGTGCTTGTAATTTCATTATACATTGGTGCCAAAAAGAAGTCTACAAAATGGTTGTAGTTCTTTCTGTTATCATGCATCCTTATCTTTAGGCTCCAATCATATATTGGATAGTTTGTTCTAGTCTTCTCATCAATCTTATAGCTCACAATTTGAAGCTTGTTGGTCTCAAATATTGCACAATACTTGGATAGAAGGAGATAGCACAAGTAGGATGAGAACCTAAATGTCTTACAGGAACCTTTTTTGATCATAAGTAATTGTTTTTGCATGGATTTTACATGTGATCAATAAAATTATATCTTACTGGCTGACTTGCACAATGGATATTATAAATCATTTCAAGAAGGCTTGCACCCACTTCCCTATCATTTTCCAATCCCAAGCAAAACAACAGCAAGGAAATAGTATCCTCAACCCATGGAACAAAAATTTTAGAATCATAAGGAGGCTTATGATTCTGATCCAACACAATACCAGTACCAATCTTTATTAGACCTTTGATAAATGAATCTCCGCGACTTGGATCGAGACTCTCATAATTCCCTACCAGCTTTTCAAGGTCAATTTGGACGTTTGAATTTTGGGCTTCAAATCCTAGGTTCAACAAACGAGCAAATTCTCCCTTGTTTATGGATAGAATTTCCTCCTTTGTATTTTTATTGACAATTGCTTTTTTATCTTCATCATAATTTTTGGTGCAGACCATGACAAAATCAGGGCAAGGGAATACTTCAGGTAACACCATGCTTCCCAATCCAACATCCCACGATGTGATTTTATTTGTTTTTTGTTGTAACATTGGGTTGAAAACAGTAAATTTTGCCCTGGATGCATCTGCCACCTTACTAGACAATGTATATCTAATATCTATGATACGCTTTTCACCATGGATAGCAGGGTCATAAATATCATGGTATTCATCAATGAAACCTGGTGTTTTAACTAGTTTGGTTAGGTTAAGGTACATTTTGTTTTTCACTTGGCTTCTTATTGAACTACTGCTTCCCGTTTTCCCCATCACTATTATTGTTAATAATTCAAAATAATGCTAGGCAGCTAGATAAAAACCTGAAAATGCTAACCCTCAAATTGGACCACTAGATTACCAAAAGCAAAGAAGGTGGGATGTAGGTGTGCTAGATTTTACCCAGAATTTGGAATTTCTATTTCACTAGATTGGCGTAGACAGTCTCTGTTGCAACTTGCATTCCTCAATCTAGTAGTTATTTCTGAATCTCCCTCGATTTACAGGATTATCTAAGAAATGAAAGATGATTATGATTTATGAGTCTCTTATTTTGAAAACTCTAAAAAGTAGAAAACTAAAACCTAAAGGGCAAAATATCAAGAATCATGTTATAATTTTATTAATTACTATTAATAAATATTCGATGCCGAAGGACAAAACATTCATTACTTCAGTATAAATTCCGAGGACATTAAGAATCATGTTGTAATTTTATTAATTATTATTAATTATTCGATGCCGAAGGACAAAACATTCAATACTTCAGTATAAATTCTGAATTTCTGAGGACATTAAATGTAATACGTTCAATTCTGGGCGAAGTTCTCCCAAATGTGTTCACTTCCCACATTCGGGCCGAAATCCACCCTAAGCCGCTGATCTTTGCTCATCCAACGAATGAGGGACCAAGGTACCTGTTGTGACTTTATGGGTGTGTTTTTTAAGTCTGTTTAATAATTTTAAACTTCCGTCAGAAAAAGTGCTTTACAGACTTACTTATATTTAATTAAATTTAAAACGTTTCAATTCCGGGCGACGTTCTCCCAAATGTGTTCACTTCCCACATTTGGGCTGAAATCCACCCTAAGCCGTTGATCTTTGCTCATCCAACGGACGATGGTACCTGTTGTCAGTTGTCATGGGTCCCATCACTTCTGCCAACTTTCAGGCACGCCACCATACTCGTGTCACTTTTCCAGTTTGATTTTTAGTCTATTTAATCATTTTAAACCTCTGCTCGAAAAAAAGCTTTATAGACTTAATTGTATTTAATTACATTTAAAATGTCCAATTCCGGGTGAAGTTCTCCCAAATGTGTTCACTTCCCACATTTGGGCCGAAATCCACCCTAGTCGTTGATCTTTATTCATCCAATGGTCGCGGGTCGATGGTACCTGTTTTAAGATGTAGTGGGTCCCACGACTTCTGCCATTTTTCTGGCACGTCACCATACTCGTGTCACTTTTCCGGTTTGATTTTTAGTCTATTTAATCATTTTAAATTATGCCCGAAAAAGAGATTTTTAGACTTAATTATATTTAATTAAATTTAAAATGTCCAATTCCGGGTGAAGTTCTCAGAAAGGTGTTCGCTTCCCACATTCAAGCCGAAGTCCACCCTAGCCATTGATCTTTGTTCATCCAACGGTCGATGGTACCTGTTTTAAGATGTAGTGGGTTCCATGACTTCTGCCATTTTTCTGGCATGTCACCATACTCTCGTCACTTTTCCGGTTTGATTTTTAGTCTATTTAATCATTTTAAAATTCTGCCCGAAAAAGAGATTTTTAGAATTAATTATATTTAATTAAATTTAAAATGTCCAATTCCGAGCGAAGTTCTCAGAAAGGTGTTCGCTTCCCACATTCGGGCTGAAATCCACCCTAGTCGTTGATCTTTGTTCATCCAACGGTCGATGGTACCTATTTTTCGATGAAGTGGGTCCCACGACTTCTGCCATTTTTTCTGTCACGTCACCATACTCGTTACTTTTCTGGTCTGTTTTTAAAGTCTACTAAATCATTTTAAAATTCCGCCCGAAAAAGAGATTTATAGTCTATAGAGTCATAGACTATTAAGTATAGACTTTCACTTAATTCTATTTAATTAAATTTAAAATGTTCAATTCCAGGCATTGGGCAATAGTTTGACATAACTATTAAAAATAATGTTAATATTATTTGTAAAAATTTTAAATTCAAAAATAGTATTAAACATGAAACTTAGTTTCTAGAATAAAACAAATAACTAAATAAAAATATAAATTTTGATATGAAATTTGAAAGGTAAAAGTTTAATATTAAAAAGAAAACATTCAATATTAAATCTAAAATATTAATTTAACGTTTAACAAAATTCTTTGAAAATATGTTTACGATATATCATTTTCAAAAATAGTTTAAAAATATATATATAATTTCAACATAAATTTAGTCTATTAATTTTTAAAAATGTGCAACTATAGTCCTCAACCTATTAAGGCGAGAAAATTTGGAAAGTACAAATGCCAAGGTGGCGATTAATTGTTGCACAAGGAGTTGCCTGTGGCATGCCGCACGAAAGGAGGAAGGGGAGGATGGCAGGAAATCTTTTTCCTGATCTCATGGAATTAATGTCTTATTATGCACATTCATTACCCGACCTATAAGAGTTAAGACGGAGGCAGATTTTTTAACCTTTTCATCTGTGTACCACTTTTTGTTTTGAAGCAGCTGCAAGTGCAAAACAAATTTGTAGTTCGTAGTTCGTAGAATCATACCTTCCGTAAGACAATGGAGGCCAATTTCACACTTCGAACAGACAAGAAGTTGGTGCCCTTTTTGGGCAAAGTATCTGATAAATGAATGCAAGGACTATTCAAGTTTAAGGAGGAGAATTTGTGGGCGGCAGCTCGACTGATGCTTGCGGAGGAGGTGGCACATATCAGTCACCGATATCAAACTAACATGGAGGTTTACTCTCTGATTATGGCGTGGGCCTGTGAATTTGAACCGGAGCTGGAAAAGGTAAAACTCACATTGGTCAAATTGATTGATGGGGAGTTTTTGATTAACCTGGATTCAATCTTGGAGTGGGTGGTGCCGGGAGTTGGCATTCGAATTATGGAAGGGGACGACCAGGAGGAATTGCTTCCTTTTATTCATGGCCCAGAGGATGAAATCAAATACCAGTGTCGTGAACGAGCCCGAGTGGGGTGGGAAGCGATGAAACTCTTTGTTAAATTAATGAGGGTGGATGAATTCTTGAATGCTTTGCATGTGGTGGCAAGGATGGAGGTTGGTAGGGCATTGAGAGATAGGGCTAAAGAAGGAAGGGCCATACAGCTACTAGCAAGCTTGGAGGGCGACCCCGACTTCAGCGTCCTAAACTACATTCCAAAAATGAAAGTTGAAGCGGCAAAAGGGAAAGCCAAAGCATCAACCTCTGAGGAGGGAAGGGACTGGGAGGACCAGGGGGATAGTGAGACTGAGTGAGCGGCCTATCGGCAATGAACTAGTTTTTTTGTCTGCTTGCTATAAGCTGTGGACAAATTTTGTATCTTGAAATGTTTCAATTAATTGAATGAAAAAACCTTGACCGATAAACTTTTGTATCTTGCAACTTTTGAAATTTTGTATTTTGAATGACTATATAGTAATAGTATATATTTATAAAATTATAATCAACCATAATCAATGTACAAATAATTAATGGAATGAATTGAATTTTTTTTTTTATAGCATTACATAAAAAGATCACGGTATTAAATTTATTTCCATTGTTTAACAAATAATTGAAATAACGTAGCCGGTAGCTCATATACAAAAAGCATTTGAAAGAAATTAATTAATAAAAATGAAATAGAATTATAGAAAGCATTTTTATATCCATAAGAATGTAAGAGGCAAAGTGAAACAAACTGGAATTTGAAAAATTATCATTAAATTATTTATGCTTTTGAAATTTACAATTTTTTCGTCAGAGACTTGAGTCCCCCAAAAACTTAAAAGCCAAAATGAGTGAGCCTCTGGCACTCAGCCTGTTAGGGTTCAAGGACACAGGAAATAAAAAAATACAGGTAGTGGAATTGTTTACAATTATTCCCCATGAATCTGGCCCTCCTTCCATGAAGAATTCTTCAGACAGCATAAGCTGAGAGAATTCTTCAAGCCACATGTAGTTTGGAAAGTCATGCAGGAGGAACCATTTCCGGAGGAAGTCCCTGCCAATCTGCGCCCATTTTCTGTGACGCGTCAGCTACTCCGCATTCAGGTTTAGGAGAAACAGTTGCCTGGCCACTGGCAGTGTTTGGTTAGGGAGGAGAAGCTTGGATAAATCACTCGCCCAAGGGATCCCCACCCCTACTTCTACAAGAACGACAAGAGTAATGTCATCTCCAAGGAAGTCTTCCTTAAAAACCTTCCTCAACAGCATCAACATATCCACCTTGTCTCCTCTCAAGTCCAGAAGAGATGCTAAGAAGAGGGATGTAAGGTCCATGTTAACACGGTTATTTTTGTTTCACAGAAATTCTCTACCCAGCACCATCCACACAACTTCATTGGTGAACGACCCAACCTCCTTGCAGACTGATTGGAGGGTTGGGTCTCTAATGGAGCCTAGAAAGGCCCTCTGGTCCTGTACAGAAATGCTTCTCAAGCGGATGGGAGTGTCCATCTTGAGAAAACAAATTAACAAATTAAACAACTTGAGCAGTGAGCCTATAAACCTAAAATACCGCGAGCTCTGACGATTTATCTACTAAATGGCAAAGGCTAATTGAAGATGAAAGAAGCAGAGATCATATATAAATTGTTGAAGCTCTTGATTGTAATAATTACCTCTTTAACAATATTAACTACTATAAAAAAATTTAAATCTTTTGTATCTCTGCAAATCTTTCCCATAAATGCACGAGTGTGCAAAATTGGAAATAGCTATGAACCAGTACCAAATTGGCAAGTATCACATTGGAAGTCATGGGGACAGAGTGGATTGTCGTAAGTGAAAAGATATATATTAAATGAATGAAATTATGGATCGTGATTCGTGACATTTGATACATGTCCATTGAATCCAATTCCATTCTGGGCACTTTTTGGTGAGCTATGTTCTCTTTAGAAAATTGGGCCGAAATAAAACTTCAGCCATTGATATACGATCATCGAATGGTTTAAAATCATTGATAGATTTTAGGTATGTGTCACCCTTTACGTGTCAAAGAGGCCACGCTTATTGATACATCGTGCAGAGTCTGGACTCAATGTATTATGTGATGTGATGTGATGTGCCTTGTCTATTAATGGCAATGAATTTATGAAATCGCCAATGAATTATATATTATACCATAAATAACAAAATATTCGCCAAAACATTTAAATAATTTTCAAGCGGTGGATAAAAATCGCCAATACATTTAAATAATTTTTCCTTCGGAGTAAAAATTTTCACTCATACAATTATATATTTGTTTCTTTTAACAATAATTATTCGCCTCCCACAATAAATATTTTCCCCATAGAACAAGGTATTATTCGCCAGAAATTTATGGCATTTTCGCACACTAGAAAAAAATTCGCCAATACAAAATATTTTTTTCGTCATTTAAAAAAAAAAATCGCCATCGATATGAAAATTTCCCCTTGAAAATAATGTCTGATTCGCCAGGATTTTACACAATTGCCCAGGGGGGGGGGGTGTTCTTAAAGTTATCCCTGCCTCACACCCTCTAAGGGTCTACAAGACTTACCATCTCTGGCCTCCCCAAGGTTCTTAGGCTAGGATAAGCACTTGTTTTTTTGTGAGTTCCATTTTCTTGCTTAGGAGACTTTGTTTTCTCACTCCCTTTCACACTCAACCGGAGAGTTCAACCCCTCTACCATAGGATCTTCATTCCCCACACTAAACACATTGAGATGGATGAATTTGGATGGATTACCAACCCTATTCCTTACTCAAGAGCTTTGACACTTACCGGTTTGGTGTTTTACAAAACAAAATGCACTTTTAGGCCTAACTGGAGACCTAATTCCAGTAGCCCTGACAGCAAGGTATTCTACATTCACCAGTTGAAATTCCTAAACAACCCTATGAACTCTTTTATATTCCAGACACCCTTTTGGGGTTTACATACAATATCTAAAAACTAGAGGTGGGTTTTGTTGTTAACAAATGTAACCCTTAGCGGTTAACTAGGCCTAATTGCCCCTTCCTAGGCCTTAAAAATAGGGATTGGTTAAAACTCCTTCGTCGGTCTGATTTCATGAGTGAATTGATGATAGTTTGAGGTATGTGCTTCCATATATAATTCCAAACCAATAATACTTCACCTTCACCCACCAGATTCACCCAATTAGGGCTTGTTATCCATGATTCCTAATGCTTGCCAACTCAACATGCTGAGCTTAGGGTATGGTGGCAAATATTTGATTTGGCTTCCCCTATCTCAAAAACAAAAATGAAACATAGAATACATTGCAACCTAACATTCCACAAGTTTTCAAAGAGGAAATCCACCATGGAACGTTAGGTTGGAGCCATTTTGCTCTCAAAACCCTAGTTTTCAGGGCTCTTCAACCCACCTGCAACAAAATGAAATTTATTCACAACCTATAGCACTTCGAGACTCCAAATAAAATAATAATCCATGTCCTTGTTTTGGAACTCTCAATCCGTACAAGTCGTACAAACTTGCAAAGAAAAACAAAAACTTAGAAGAACACACACAAAAGGGAAACCAAAACTGTTTATTTGCTTCAGATCTTCAACAACCTTTGACAAAAATGATAATAATTGTTTATCATCGGTCTTTCCAAGCCTTATATTGGCCTTAGAGTAGTTACATATGCTCATAACCAATTGTGTCAACCAGCTAATTATTGGTGTATGAAAATGTTGCAAAGTTGCTATGAGCAACATGAACATCCTTATTAACAGGTTCGAGAATGATGCAAAAAAGGATGGTGATAAAGAGCGGTTGAACAAGAAAGGGCATGAAAGGAGGACTAGAGTGAACACAAAGAAAAAAGGCGACATCAAAGGTCGTGAGCTGGAGGATCTGAAGACCTCAACGAACAGCATGAAACAAATGGTTGTTCACGCTGAGGAAATTATGAATAGTATTTAGTTTCTGTTGTTGTCCCTGTTTAGGTCTCTTTGTTGTCTTTATGCTTTCCTTTTACTGTCTATACCGAGATTCTTTATTATGTAATTTTGTGTTTAGTTGATCCCTTTTGGTGGGTTCATTTTTTTTTTTTTGAAGTGACCAAGCACCTTTTTTAGCAGTTCTCTCTCCTGGCTTGTTCAAGGTTCGGGTACCTTTCAAATACCTGCTTTTACTTAATCAAAACATTTGCAACTTTTGCAATTTGTTGCATAGGTGAGCAACTTTTCTCAAACCAAAACTTGGTCACTTTAAAATGACTCATATGACCTTAACAACTTCAAAACAACTTATCCTATTAAGTGCTCTACTTGACACCCTTAAGAGCTCACATGCCAACATTGTCCAAACAAAGACTCTTAGGGCCCTTACAATCATTTGAGAACAAACTAAATGGCCTCTTGGACTTATTACAAAACTAAAAACATGATTCCAACATCCTGGAAACAAACTCAACAAAAAATTGCTAAGTTCCCCTGCACCATACTGTCGGGGTAGGAAAAACTCAAGTCCCTTGAGTGGATAGGGCTTGAATAGTGGTTCCATGTTGTAGTATATCTACTTTAGACATCCATGTAGCTTCAGATTCAGGGAGACCTATCCATTTAACCTAGTAGTCTCTATAGACTCCTTTCCTAGTCCTTTTGACAATCTTAGAGTCTAAAATGTAGTCCAATGTCACTAGTTGGCTTGGACGTAGGTCTTGTATACCCATGGACTGAGTTCCCTTATACTGGAACAAATAACATACATAAAAACATTGGTGATATACCCATGTTTGGTGGTAGTTCCACCTCATAGGCATTGTTGCCAAACTTATGCATAACCTTAAGAGGTCCAATCTTCTTCATGCACAGTTTGCCAGGTTTTCCCTTAGGAAGTCTCCCCTTTCTCAGATAGGCCATAACTAGATCACCTACCTTGTAGTGTACTTCTCTTCTTGTTTTGTTTTCTTGCATCTTGTATTTCTCATTGTTTTGCTGCAATGTCTTCTTGACTTGTTCATGGATCTTCTTCATATTCTCTGCAAAGTTTTCACCTTGAGAACTCCTATTGTCCATAGAACTGACATCTCTGATTTCTAAAATACCCCTTGGATGAAATCCATATACAATCTCAAATGGACTCCGACCTGTGCTCCTATTGACAGTGTTGTTGTAGGCATACTCTGCTTGTCCCAATACTAGATCTCAAACTTGACCATGTTGTTTGGTGAGACATCTCAGTAGATTACCCAAGGACCTATTAACTACTTTAGTTTGACCATTTGATTGTGGATGATATGAAGATGAAAAAGAAAGGTTAGTACCAAGTTTCTTCCACAAGGTTCGTTAAAAGTGGCTCACAAATTTTGTATCCCCGTCACTCACAATGCTAAGAGGTAAACCATGGATCCTCACAATCTCTTTGAAGAACAACCCTTATATGTAGGAGGCATCATTAGTGAATTTACAAGGCACAAAGTGTGACATCTTGCAGAATCTATCCACTATGACATAGACATTGTCATATCCTCTTGGAGTTCTAGGTAAACCAAGAACAAAGTCCATACTCACACACTCCCACGGCCTTGTTGGTATGGCTAGAGGCTGATATAAACCTACATTGTTAGAGGTACCCTTAGCCCTCTGAAAATAAGCACATTTCTCCACAAATATTCTAACATCTGACTGTAGTGTAGGCCAATGGTAGAACCTGCCAACCTGCTCTAAGGTCTTGTCAAGACCAAAATGTCCACTTAGACTGCCTTGATGCTTCTCCTTGATGATATTGTCTCGCATAGAGCACTGTGGTATGCACGTAGGTGTCCTTTAAACAATAAGCCTTCTTGCAACATAAAATTAGAATAGGCAACATGACAATCATTAGCAAACTTTGAGAAAACATCATATGCTTCACCAAAATCTTTGTCACTTTGATAGAGATCTTTGAGTTCATTTAACCATACACTTTGTAGTTGCACTTCTTGGATGGTTAGAACCCTTCTAATTAAGGCATATGATACCTTATTAGTGACTCCTTTCTTGTGCTTGATGGAAAAGGTGTAGGCCTGCAAATACTCAACCCACTTGAGGTGTCTTTGATTCAATTTCTCCTGCCCATTTAGAAAACTAAGTGCATGATTATCAATGTAGACTATGAACTCTTTAGGTAAAAAATAATGCCACCACTTCTTGAGTGCTTTCACCATGGCATATAACTCTAGATCATAGGTAGAATACTTTTGTTTTTCCCCATTGAGCTTCTCAGAGAAAAATGCAACCAGGTGACCTTCTTGGCTCAAAACGGACCCTATAGCCAACTTGATAGCATCACACTCCATAGTGAAGAGATGATTAAAATCAGGGAGCCTAAGGTAAGGAAGTTCTTCTACCTTTTGTTTTAACAACTGAAACCCCTTGTCTACTGCACTAGTCCACTTAAACTGACATCTTATTCCACTTTTGATGGTGTTCAAGATTGGTGCACACACATGGCTAAAACCTCTAATGAATTTCCTATAAAAATAAGCCAAACCATGGAAACTTCTTACATCTCCTGCTGACTTAGGAGTAGGCCAATTCACTATTGCTTCCACTTTTGATGGATCCATTTATAAACAACCTTGGGAAACTACAAAACCAAGATACACCAATTCATTTTTAAAAAACTCACGTATATCCAAGTTGATCATCAACTTTTCTTGATGTAGCTTCCTCAAAAATTGATTCAAATGTTTGATATGCTCCTCTTTTGACTTGCTAAAAATCGGAATGTCATCAAGATAAACAATGACAAACTTACCAATGAACTCTACAAGAACTTCATTCATGAGTTTCATGAAAGTGATAGGAAGGTTGTCTTCCATTCATCACCAGGTCTGATCCTAATTTGATGATAGCATGATTTCAAATCCACCTTTGAAAAGTAGCAAGCTCCACCTAGGTGGTCCATTAGATCCTCAATCCTTGGCATTGGAAACCGGTATCTAATTGTGATTTTATTTATGGCCCTTGAATTAGTGCACATCCTCCACTTACCATCTTTCTTAGGTGCAAAAATAGTAGGCATTACACATAAACTTAAACTCTTCTTTATCAAACCCTTATCTAGAAATTCCTGCACTTGCTTTGCTATTTCCTCATTTTGAGTAGGCGTCATTTTGTAAGCAGCTTTGTTTGTGGTGCAGGAGCACCTAGCTCCTAGTTTTCTTGTTTTTACAAATTTTGGCTTGTACTGACCCTAGCCAAATCAGTAGTGAATAAGGACTCTAGGAGGGTCCAAGAGTGAGTATTTTGTCAATGTAGGTCTAGGTGGAGTTCATTTTACCTAGGATTGCATTTTGTGTAAATGGTGAGTTTGAGTAGGTGTTTGGCCTTTTGTTGGTCAAAAGTGCTAAAAGTTGGAAAAAGCATTAGAGAGGGTTAAATAGGCCTATAAATGTTTTAAATATCATATGTGATGCCTAGTTATATGTCTCTTAGGTGGGAGTGATCAAAAGTGCAAAAATCATAAAGTTGCAAAAAGTTGTCATGACAATTTTTGTCCTAAAATTGGTTAGTGATGGATTTAGGGATTTCCCAATGCCATTGAGGGACTCCACATGTGTAAAATCTATATAAACCCCATCTTTCACATTTATCAGGGTTGGTGTACTTGGATTTTGGAAGCAATAATCAAAATACAAGATTTTGGACTGCACTTTTCATTGTTTTTGTCAATTTTTGCATTCTTTGAAGGTTTAATGGATTAAATCCATGAATCCAATGATGGATTGAGGTTTAGTAGTGTGCTTCAAGGTAGGATTTTTATTTTCAAGCTTTGTATTTAGCATCTATTACTGTTTAAGTGAATTGATTCACAAGTAGCCAGTTTTGGCTTGTAAATAGCAATTTCCTTGTAAATATGGTTGCCCCATGAGTCCCACACATGATTCCATCATGGATAGTTTGGTTATGGTTGGAAACCTCCTATACATTGTAAATCCATCATGGATAGTTTGGTTATGGTTGGAAACCTCCTATACATTGTAAATATGCAGCTTCAAGTTCTGGAGAAGTGTTTGGATAGGACTGTCACCTCATTCTAGGTGACTCTGGGAGTGACCCGACTAGAGAAGAAGAGGTGAAAAAGTGGTGAAGAGTGCAGGGGTGAATGAAAGATCACCATTTATGAATTTGGAGGAGTCCATGGGGTTGGGGAAGAATTTTATGTACAAGGAGGAGTCTTGAAAAATCCATTTAATAGCAAAACCCCAATATGCCCACTCATTGCCGGTTAAAGGCCTTTAAAACCCTACAAACCCTCATTTTGGGGTTCATACCTTGTACGGTCAGAACAGGGCCTAAAACCACAAAAATCCATTAGGCATGGGTATATCATTGATTAAAAGTTAAACTTGTTTGGGGGTTATTTGAGTCATTTTCCTCCAAGCCCTAGAAAATCGGTCTTGGAGGCCTAATTAGGCCTAATTCCTTGTAGCCCTTTTCCGAGAAAGATTGTGAAACTGATAGGAAATATAAGGGTTGAAACCCACCAATGGAGTCCATATGCACTAAAAACATGTTATAACACCTCATTACACCTCTGCAACATCTCATATCAATTGGGGGTCATGATGACAAGTTGAGGCTAAGAGGCCAGAATTGACCACCTTAGAAGCACAGTGAATTGATAGGGTTCCTAACCAAAACACCTAAAGAAAAAACCCTAGTAAGGAAAAGAAAAAATCCCTAGAAGAGAGTGAGAGTGAATTTAAGGTCTAGAGAGAAACTAGGCCTGGTGAATTGGTGGAATTGAGCAACATCAACTTAGTGAAGTGTTGAGCAGGCTAGGTGAACTCTATCAATTTGGCAAAGTTGAACTAGGTATGAGGTCTATCTTACGGTTAACATCTCTCATAGGGAGTAAGGCATCTATGATCTTATTGACTACTATGTCCTTGTACCGGTCTAGTAAGGTTTGCACCTCTTGAGGTATCACCGGTTTAGTTTCAGTCTTTGTATCTTCTTTAGGTTTCACTACGAGAGCACACCCTTGGTTCCCTTCATGCTTGAACAACTTCAAGAAATCTTTCCCATTGAGAAACATAACACTTGATCCAACATGTCTTTCTTCACCCTGATCAATCAAGGGATCCATTCAAAACTTTTTACCTTCCTTGGTGATAACATAGGAATTCTTCTCCCCATCATGTATGGCTTTGACATCATACTGCCAAGGGCGTCCTAACAACAAGTAGCATGCATCCATGGGTAATATGTCACATAACAAACTATCCTTGTAATCTCCTATTTCAAAATCTACCCAAGTTTTCTCATATATAAGCACATGCTAACCTTTACTCAACCAAGATACCTTATAGGGGGTTGTATGTGGCAACCTTTTCAATTTTAGTTTGTCTACCATCTCAACTAATACAATGTTCTCAATAGACCCTGAATATACTATCTTTACAAATCTTATCATGAGATCTATAGGTGGTTTTGAAAATTGTCTTCCTTTGTGTAGGTTCTTTGGACTATGGTACCTTCAACAAGGTCCTTCATAGCATTAGGTTCTCTCCCTCTAGGAATGGTCATGCTTTGTTGATTGGTGAGGTAACACTTCGATAGTCTTCTTCTTGCACCAACTAAGTTCTCTTGTCTTCCATCTGAGATCTTGAAGTCTTTTCAGGACACTAGCTCATGGTATGCCCCACTTGATGAAAATGGCAGCATTTGCCAGTAAAGATTGTGGTTCCTCTTCCTGGATTGCCAAATTTGCCTCTATAGTTATTTCTCCCTCTAGAGTTGCCTCTAAACTGTCCTCCTTTGTTAGGATTATCACCACCGTTCTTTGATTGATTGTCTTCATCATTATTTTTTGGATTATAGCCCCTTCCAAAGGTGCCTCTTCCTTTGTAACCTTTGCCACCTCTGCCCCTTTGATTATGTTCACCTTTCCTTTTGATCTAATCTTCTTCTCTCAAGGCTAACTGAAATCATTTACGGATTGTGTCATTTTCTATCATGTTGATCTCATATTGAATGTTTTGTCTAAGGCCATTTAAGTACCTTGCAACCTTCTACACTTCTTCCTCTTGCTTCCTAGCTCTTAGGGTAAGTTTGTTGAACTCCTCTATATAGGTACTCACATCCATTTCTCTTTGTTTCAAATTCTGCAACTTCTTGTGCATCTACACCTCATAATCTATAGGTAGGAATTGAGTTTTAATCCTAATCTTCATTCTCTCCCAAGAGATGATATTCTTTCTCCCGGTTTGTTCTCTTTCTTCCTGCATCATGTTTCACCACACTAGGGCTAATCCCTTCAATTTTGATTTGGCCAGATTGACCCTCTTTTCTTCTGCAACTTCCTTGTATTCAAAATGATTGTTCAAGGCTTCTATCCAATTCAATAACTCTTCTCCATTTAGGCTTCAATTATAGATAGGAAAACCTTCTATGTTGTCTTTATTGAGTGACTTGAGGGCATCCAAGAAGATCTGTTGATCTTTTTCCAACTTCTTCTTTTCTATTAGGACTCCTATCACATCTGCATCTTCATCATCAGTTTCATCACCCCATTCAGTGACCTTGCCCTCGCCTTTCTTAGTTTCTTGCTCCCAGGCTTCACTAAGCATATCTTGGACCAACTTCTTGATGGCCTCTTGACTCATTGCCTTTGGTAGCATGTTGTTGGCTTCTAACTCTACCTCTGGATTTGACATACACCACTTTGTTCAATCAATTAGCTCTGATACCAATCTGATATAGAGTGGATTGACTCTTGCCTATTTGTGTTACCTTGTCTAGGTATCTCCTTCAAGATACATAAGAACCATCCAATGATTCTACACCTCACACCCTCTAAGGGTCTACAATACTTACCCTCTCTAGCCTTCCCAAGGTTCTTAGGCTAGGATAAGAACTTGTTTTTTTGTGAGTTCCATTTTCTTGCTTAGGAGACTTTGTTTTCCCACTCCCTTTCACACTCAATCGGAGATTTCAACCCCTCTACCACAAGATCTTCATTCCCCACACTACACAGATTATGTTGGATGAATTTGGAGGGATTCCCAACCCTATTCCTTACTCAAGAGCTTTGACACTTACCGGTTTGGTGTTTTACAAACAAACTGCACTTTTAGGCCTAACCGGAGACCTAATTCCAGTAGCCTTGTTAACGAGGTATTATGCATTCACTGGTTGAAATTCCTGAACAACCCTATGAACTCTTTTACATTCTAGATAGCCTTTTGGGGTTTACATACAATGTCTCAAAACTGGAGGTGGTTTTTTTCGTTAACAAATATAACCCTTACCAGTTAACTAGGCCTAATTGCTCCTCCCTAGGCCTTAAAAATATGAATTGGTTAAAACTCCTTCGCCGGTCTAACTGCCTGAGTGAATTGATGATAGTTTGGGGTCTATTCTTCCATATGGAATTCCAAACCAATCATACTTCACCTTCACCCACTGGATTCACCCAATTAGGGCATGTTATCCATGATTCCTAACGTTTGCCAACTCAGCGTGCCAAGCTTAGGGTATGGTGACAAATCTTTGAATTGTCTTCCCCTGTCTCAAAACCAAAAAGGAAACATAAAATACATGGAAACCTAACATTCCACAAGGTTTTAGATAGAAAATCCACCATGGAATGTTAGATTGGAGCCATTTTTCTCTCAAAACCTTGGTTTTTTAGGGCTCTTGAACTCGCCTACAATAAAATGAAATTTATTCACAACCTACAACACTTCAAGAATCCAAATTAAAAAAATGAAGGTAAGACACCGGACTAATAATCCATGTCCCTGTTTTGGAACTCTCAATCCGTACAGGTCATACAAACTTGCAAAGAACATCAAAAAATCGGAAGAACACACACAAATGGGACACCAAAACTATTTATTTGCTTTAGATCTTCAACAACCTTCAACAACAACAAAAAAAATTATTTATCATCGGTCTTTCCAAGCCTTATACTATCCTTGGAGTAGTTACATATGCTCATAACCAATTGTGTCAACCAACTAGCCATTGGTGTATGAAAATGTTGCCAAGTTGTTATGAGCAACTCTTGCAACTTTTGCAATTGGTTGCATTGGTGAGCAAATTTTCTCAAACCCAAGCTTGGTCACTTTTAAATGACTCATATGACCTTAACAACTTAAAAACAACATCAATCAACCTACATTAACCCAAAAACAACTTATCCTATTAAGTGCTCTACCTGGAACCCTTAAGAGCTCACATGCCAACATTGGCCAAACAAAGACTCTTGTGGCCCTTACAATCATTTGAGCACATACTAAATGGCCTTTTGGCCTTATTACAAAACTAAAAACATGATTCCAATATCCTGGAAACAAACTCAACAAAAAATTGCTAAGTGCCCCTGTACAATTAAATCTTTGAGGTTTTACAATAGTTTATCATCATCATTTTTCATCGTATACAATACCCTAACTCGCCTCTTCTCGTTGTAGAATTTTGACCGTAGAAGCCATAGCTTTTGGTGCATGTGGAGACTCCATCCTTTCTGAGGTAGGATCTTTACTACTCATTTGTCATTCCTGTGAAGTGTATACCTGTAGGTGCAACACAAAACACTCAATAGATCATTACAAGCATGGTTAATGAATTTAAAGAAAAAAAAGATAAAACCATAGCTAAGCGATCTATCGCCTCCTAGTAAATGCGAGTATGAATTTTACTCTCAGATCTGGTTAGGCAAATTCTAGTGACTTGACTACACCTAGATGGAGGATTTAAATGACAAATGATGTATTTAAGCTAGCAATGATAATGATTAAGCTACATGATTCCATGATTATGCTAGAAAATATGCTAAAATGATGCAATTAAGATATGATAACAATTCTCAAATGATAAAATAAACTTGCATATGACTATAGTAACAATGCCTGAAATGCAAACGTGATGGGATGCTTATTGCTCCAAAATGGGGTCCATTTATAGGATTTCCAAGGCCAGGGGTGAGGTGGCAGGAATCAACAGTTAAGATTAAGTCTGAAGATATCAATGGTGAAATTGGAGGAGGTTCAAAAAGAGGTTGGATGAAAGAGAACAATTGGAGGTTGGTAGGAGAAGGGGTTGGATGAAAGGGGACAATGTCATCTCCATGGTGACAAGTCTCAAGAAGCTTCTAGAAAGCTTGGATAAAAGGGAACATGTGCCATCTTTATGGTGACAAGTGTCAAGAAGATTTGCTCATGAGAGAGCAAGTGTCTAAGGAAAGGGGACATGTGGCCCAAGAATGCCATGTGTCTCAAGGGGAGAGTAGGTTTAATTAAACCCAGGGTTAGATGAAATGAGTTAGGTTTAGAATGGGTTAGGTTAGGTGGTTAGAAGTTAGGAGGCATGTGGGTAATTTTTTTGTATTAAGTATCATAGAATCACAAAGCTCATTTTTGCACCAACTCCTTTCAAGCAAACTTAATACAAATACTAGCTCCTTTCGAGCACTAAACTAGAAACAACAATTGGAAGACCAAGGGTCATAACTTAGAAATCCACTTTAGGAAGACCAAGAGTCACAACTTAGAATTCTACACAAAGGTGTCCCTCATGGGAGTTGAACTTGGGTCTCCACATTGAGAACTCAATGCTTTAACCAACTAAGCTCAACCCCTTGGATGCATGTGGGTAATTTGAATTTCAAAATTCAAATAGGACTAATTAATTCTCAACAACTCATAAATTGATTTGTTTTAATTAATTAGAAGTTTATAATAATTAATTGAAGATGGAGGGAAAATTAATTAATTTGAATTAATTAATCAAAGGTGATTATGAGAATGAACCTATTAAATAAATCCTTAGATTTATTAATAAGTAGATGAAAAGGGGAATTTAATCAAATTACTTAGTGAGTTCAATTAAATTAGGAAGGGGGATTAATTAAACAATTGCTTATTTAATTAATTGTCTTTGGACCATTTTTAGGTGTATACATTTTGCTCATCTTTGAAGCGAGGTGTGATGACACGTTGATTCAAAGAATAATCTCATTTTGATGATGATATTGGTTAGATAGGATGCCCCAGCTCTTGGTTGATAGATTGCAATATGATGATACCCCCTCAGGAGATCAATTGAGATAATTGATCTTTGGAGTTTTTCTATCTTTGTGAAATTGATATCCCGATTAGAAATGATTTGATGTCTACAACTGTGGTTGATGAAAATGCAAGTTCTATAGTCACGGTGATGTGTTTCTTGATTATTGATAAAGTTTGATTGGTTAGATTGATAATGGTGAGATTCAGTCTAGTTTTAGGAATGACACCTCCTATATATGACAAAGATGATTAAAGCGTCTGGTTTCAGGAATGATATATCGTGTATATGACATGATCAGAATGTCTGGTTTCAGGAAAGATACATCATGTATAAGACATGAGAAAATCAATTTATATGTGATTGATTGATAGAATTGATAAGATTGATTGAATAAAGAATTGACAGTTTGTTGATATCATGTTGCAAAATGATCTGGATATGCTGATGTTGATTCTGTTGAGAGGATAGCATAAGATTTTCGCTGGGTCATCAATATCTATAGAGATATAAGTCATTAGTCTGATTGTGTATACACTTGTGATGATACCTTGATGATTCTTGTGATAGATTTGACCTTGGAGAAAAGGAGCATGCGGGATCCCATGCAAGAATGAAATGCAAGCTAAATGCAAATGAAAATTCAAAACTACAAATGGACCAGTCACTGGATTATTGCGTTTTTATCATCATTGAGTTTTTTAAAATGTGGGAAGTGAGTGCAAACATCGATGGTATTATTAAACCATGATGACCTGAGCACTGCTTTCCTGGATTTTGATATGGCAAGTTAGCACAAGCATAGAGGTATAATTGAACCAAGATGACCTTAGTGTTGCTTGCGTAAAACAGACAGTATTAATCATTTCAATACGCAAATCAGAAATGTCTTCAATGATACTCTGATGATCATGTCCTGAGACAAATTTGCACATATTAATGATTAATTTTCAGACAATAGACAAGAAAAATATCATGTTCCTTCCTTGTTCCTCTAGTCAAAGACATCCTGGAGTCACGCAGAAATCATGATAGCGAAAAGAAATATAGCAAAGTTGAACAATCATGTTAAAATCATTATCCAAAAGATATTATCCACTGAAAAGTGTGTGATGTGCTTAGATTGACTTTGCGATAGCTTGATAATTGATAGTTTTATCTTGTGTTCAACTTTGGATGTGTCTCAATTTTCGCTTGATAAGAGTTGTCTAACTGTTGTTCTACTTGTTTGATTAAGTTCAGAATTGATTAAAATTTTTGCCCCCAGCTAAGTGCAGGACTTTGCCCCAAGCCTAGAAATAAATTCATTATGATTACCCAATGATCCAAACCATGGCAAGAGATTTAGCTATGATGCCTGCGTATGTACAAAGGCTTCATGATGCATATGAACAACGCTGATGGAAAATGAATGCAAGTGGAAAGATACATGAACTAATAGATGAAAGGGCTAGCTAACAGATAGTGCCTGTTTGCCAGGTTTTCACCATCTGTTTTTATTGCACTTTTTTTCATATTTGATTTTTTTTAATTATTTTTGTATTTTCTGCTTTTTCACTATTTTTGGATTTTTCTGTTTTTCACTGGGTTTTTTTTATTTTCTGTTTTTCACTGTTTTTGGATTTTTCTGCTTTTTCACTGTTTTTGGATTTTTTTCTTTTTCAGACATAAAACTTCTTCAAATGCATGCTATTGATGGGTTCCTCGAGCTGATCCCCATCTTGTGTTGATAGTTGATACGCTCCTGACCCAAATATTATTGTGACCACAAACGGACCTAACCAGTTTGGTTCAAATTTTTCTTTCTTTTCTCGATCTAACTGGTTTCATGGATTTTCTTTTAGTACTAGTTCCCCTACTTGAAAAATTCATGGTTTGACCCTGTGATTATAGCTCCGGAACATTCTTTGTTGATATACCTTTAAATGATCAAAGGCATTTTGTCTTCGTTCATGGATCAGTTCTAACTCTTGCAGTCTAGATACTCATTGTTCTTCATCTGGGATGATACCTTTTAATGATACTCGTAGAGAAGGTATCTCTACTTCTATTGGCAGTATTTCTTCCGATCCATAAACAAGAGAGAAAGGTGTGGAACGTGTTGGTGTGTGAATACTGGTATGGTAGGCCCATAGAGAAGGGTTTAATTGAATATGCCAATATTTTCCAGCATCATTCACTGTCTTTTTGAAGATTTTCAGAATAGTTTTGTTTGATGCTTCTGCTTGCCCATTCCCTTGTGGATAGTAGGGTGTGGAGAATCTGTGTTGGATTTTGAATTTCTCACATAGCTCTTGTACATCTTGATTCTTGGGTGGTCGCCCATTATCATTGATAATGGTCATTTGTATTCCATAGTGATAGATGATGTAATTGAAGATAAATGCAACAATTTGTTTTCCTGTGATATTTATGAGAGGTACTTCCTCAATCCATTTTATGAAATATTCTGTAGCTACAAGGATGAATTTGTGACCATTAGATGAAGAAGGATTTAGCTTTCCTACTAGATCAAGACCCCATTGGCAGAAAGGCCAAGATTTTGCCAAAGCATGAATTTCTTGTGCTCGTGCATGAATCAAATTCCCATGGATTTGACATTATTTGTATGTTCTAGCTATCTGAAAAGAATCTTGTTCCATAGTCGGCCAATAATAGCCCAAGCGTATGAGTTTTTTCAAAAGGGTAAGACCACTTGAATGAGTGCCACAAATGTCATTATGGACTTCATGTATGGCCTTCTCAGATTCTTCTTGTTCAAGACATCTTAAAAGAGTACCATCTAGAACTCGTTTAAACAGGGTATCCGCGACAAGAGTAAAATGGGAGGATTGGCGAATAAAGTTTCTCTTTTGATTTTTTGATAAATCGGGAGGTAAGATGTTATCTTTCAAGTATGTATAAGTTTGGCCATAGCGAGAGGAATCATGCCCCACAAGGTGACAGATAGTTTGGGAATCAGGACAATTATGAGCAGGGTAAAACAACTCTTCTACCAGGAATTCATAATGTTGTTGATTTTCCTGTGTCTGAGGAGAGAAGCAAGTGTTACCATGGCATCTGTTGCTTTGTTGTATTCCTTGGAATCTATTGAAATGTTATTTCTACAAAGTATTTCTTGATATCATCAACCATCTTTTTATAAGGCATTAATTTTTTGTCCTTTGTTTGATAGTCATCATTAATTTGATTAATGATCAGCTGAGAGTCTCCAAAGACTTGAAGTTGTGTAATGTTATATTATATAGCCATTTTGATACCTGTAACCAAAGCTTTGTATTTTGTTGTGTTTTTGGTGCATGGAAAGCTTAATTTGTATGCTTTTGGGATTGTATGACCTTGTAGTGTGATGAATAGAATACCTGCTCCTGATCCGTGTTGTGTATATGAACCATCAAAGTATAGTTGCCATGTTTTTGTTGTGACTGTTAGGATACCAGCATCGGGAAACTCAATCTGTAAAGGATGATTATCTTGAAGTGGTGCCTCAGCTAGTTGATATGCAATGACCTTTTATAGCTTTTCTGTCGACATACTCAATATCAAACTCACTCAGAATCATGATCCATTTTTCTAGTCATCCTATCAATGTTGTTTTGCTGAGTAAATATTTCAGGGGATCAATTTTAGCTATCAACTTGATGGAGTGAGATAGTAGATAGTATCGTAATTTTTGAGAAGCAAAAACTACTACCAAGCATGCTTTTTCTGTTGGTGAATAGTTGATCTCGTATCCTACTAGTGTTCTGGTGATGTAGTAGATAGCTCATTCGTTTCCTTCATTATCCTGTTGTGCAAGCAAAACTCCTAATGATGTCTCGGTAGTTGATACATAGAGTAACAATGGTTTTCCTGGAATTGGTGACATTAGGATGGGTGGTTGCATGAGATATGCCTTGATCTTGTTGAATGTGTCTTCACATTGGTGGTCCCATTTGAAATGAACATTTTTGTGCAATAGATGAGTAAATGGTTGACATTTATCTGCTAATTGAGCAACAAATCTTTTGATTGATTGGAGTATTCCTTGGAGTGATCTTAGTTGACTAATATTCTTGGGAGATGACATTTCCATCATTGCTTTAACCTTAGCTGGATCCACTTTGATAGCTCTAGCTAAATTAATGTATCCCAATAGTTGTCTTGAAGTGACACCAAAAGAACATTTCTTAGGATTTGGCCATAGCTTGTATTGTTCTAACCAGTCAAAGATCTTTTCTAGTATCTCTATATGTTCTTCTCTGTTGTATGATTTATCCAATATGTCATCCACGTAGTCTTCCATGAATGTATGCATCATGTAATGAAATATAGTTTGCATAGCTTGTTAGAGTATTCGGGTATTTACTTGATTAATTAAACATTATTTGTTTAATTATTTAAGTTCCCTTTATCTCTTTTACACTTAAGCTAACTTTAGGTGCATATAATTAATTATTTTAATTAATTATTATGTGCAAACCTAGGTTTTCCCTTTTAGGGTTTCTTGACCTATTAAAGGTTGAGTTCTTTCTTTTCATTGTATGAAGAAGGATTATTATTGACAATACATTTTGGAGCATATTTTTCCTGTGTATTCTTTCCTTCTGTGATTTGCTTCATTGCTTCTCCTTGTAACAGGTTTTTCAGCTTGCAGAGATTATTTGGGCTCCTGTGGTGTTGTATTTTCTCAACTCTTATATGGTATCAGAGCTTCAGATCTGCAGCTACTGGTTCTTGTTTTGAGATTTTTTGGCTTTGGAAGCAGATCTGGGGTTTCAAAAAGTTTTTATGCACCTAGGGTTTGACCTTTTTTTTAGCACTTTGGGCCTAAACGGACCTCACCATCGTGCTCAGAAGGCCCAAAAACCCCTATGGTCATATAAAATTTGACCTATTTTGACCCCTGAGCATCTGGGTGATATTTTTTTCTCCCAGCCAGGGCGTATAGCCCTGGCACGCAAATCGAGAAATTTTTTTGCCTTTTTACGGCATGCAGGCCGAATTTTTGCTTTTTTATTAAAAAATTTTATTGCAAAAAATAGGGTTTTTTTTAAAAAAAAAAATTTTGGGCAAAGTTTTTTGTGGGTACCGGACTGACAGGCCTGTCAGACCTGTCAGTCCGGCCCCTACGGCCCCCGCCGGCAGCCCCTCCATCCTTCTCCGGTTCCCGCCACTGTTTCCCCGGACCTCGGTGGCCTGGTATCTGACCATGCAACTCCCGGTCTCCGGCGTGTTTCCTCCAGCTCCCTGTCGGCCCCCGCCGACAGCGCCACTGCCGGCTTCTGCAAACCGCCGCCGCCGCCTGCAGCCCTCTGCTCCTCGCGCCCCCGGCCTCCGCTCCCTGCGGCCCTCGCCATCTATGGCCCCAGCTCCCCGGCAGCCGCCCATCCTGGCCCCACTGCACCGCCAAGCACCCAACTCCCTGGCCCACCGCCGCCCCGCCCACCGCTGCCCGGCCGCCGCTTGCAAAACCTCCAGCCAACTCCGCCACCAGATCTCCTCCCAGCCACCGGTCCTCCACTCAGCCTGTCACTCAGCTCCACCTAGCCTCGTCACTCCGCTCCTCCCAGCCATCGGAGCTCAGCCAAGCTGCCACCGAAGCGCTGCTCCCTGGCCACCAGACCACCCACCGGCCACCAAACCCCTTTTTTGGCTCTTTCAGGGGGGGTTTGGTTTTTTGGCCCTATCTTGGGCATACGGAGTCATTTTTTCAAAAACAAATAGGCGTCGGAAAGCTGGTTCCAAGGCCGACCTCATGGTGTTGGTAATTTTTTCCAATTTTACTTTTTGACTATTTTTTTTTGCAGTCAAAGTGAGGTCTCATTTTTGCACTCTGGGAGACATAGAATGAGCATCCGACCTCCGTTTTTTCAAAACTTTATATTTTTAGAAAGCATGTTCTGTTTACTTTCCAGAAATATGAGTCTTTTTTCCAGATTCTGCTCCATGTATATTTTATTTAGTTTTTTGCTTTTCAGCACTCTGGTGGATATTGTGGTTGTTTCAGGTCCTGGGATCTCTTTTCTGAGTAGGGTGTCTCTGTTTTGATTCTCGTTTCTATTTCCAGTCTTCTTATCATCGTAGCATTGTATATATGCAAACACACTAAGATAAAGTGCCATCATGCATTGTTTACTTGGAATCTTGCATATCTTGTGTCTTGTTGTACATGCACTGTTGATCAAGTGCCATGAGGGGGTTGATGTTTTCCTGTTGTTTGTCATCTTCCTTTGTCAAGTGAGTGTTCCTTCCATGACATTCGCCTCATGATGATGTGTCTCAGCACCTTTGATGTTCTTGGTTCTTCATCATGCAGTTGTTTTTGGCTGTCCTTTTCAATGTTCATGTCCCTCTCCCACTTCCGCATTATGGGGAGGTTTATCTTGTTGGTTCTAATGCTTCCATGGTTCGATTGATCAACTCTTTAGGCTTTGGTTTCTCATGCCATTTGCATCTTCAATTTCAGTTGTTTTTGCCTTGTTTGCCTCCTGATTCAAGTAGTGTCATTTGAGGGCACTCATGCAGATTACAGTCTTCTCTACCTGGTCATGTTCTAGTTCAGTAGATGTTCTTCAGATCAACAATTATTCTTCGACAGAGTTTGCAGGTTCTTCATGCTTCAGTGATATTCTTTTCCATCTCTTTTTGGAGTAGAGTTTTGTTCCCATGTGGTTTTCTCTATTTCTCCAGTTCATAGAGATTTCATTGTATTTGGGTACCTGATCAGGCCTTGTTGTCGGGACCCATCTTTATTGCTTTCAGTAGTTGCTCTTGGTTTTAGCTTCTCCCTAAGTCTAGCTTAAGAGGGGGTGTTAGAGTATTCGGGTATTTACTTGATTAATTAAACATTATTTGTTTAATTATTTAAGTTCCCTTTATCTCTTTTACACTTAAGCTAACTTTAGATGCATATAATTAATTATTTTAATTAATTATTATGTGCAAACCTAGGTTTTCCCTTTTAGGGTTTCTTGACCTATTAAAGGTTGAGTTCTTTCTTTTCATTGTATAAAGAAGGATTATTATTGACAATACATTTTGGAGCATATTTTTCCTGTGTATTCTTTCCTTCTATGATTTGCTTCATTGCTTCTCCTTGTAATAGGTTTTTCAGCTTGCAGAGATTATTTGGGCTCCTGTGGTGTTGTATTTTCTCAACTCCTATATAGCTCTTTGATATGTAGCACCCGCGTTCTTTAATCCAAAAGGCATGATGTTCCAGGAGAAAGTACCCCACGGACATGTGAAAGTTGTCTTTTCTTGGTCTCCAGGTGCTATTTTGATCTGATTGTATCCGGAGAAACCATCCATTAAAGAGAACATGGAGTGTCCAGCAGTTAAATCTACAATGATGTCGATGTTAGGAAAAGGACAGTCATCCTTTGGACATGCATTATTAAGATCTCTGAAGTCTATGCATATTCTGATGCTTTTATCTGGTTTTGAAACAAGAACGATGTTGGATACCCATTGAGGATATGCTACAGGTCTGATGAATCCTACATCTAATAATTTCTTTAGTTCTGTTTTGACTAGAAGGGCAATATGAGGATGCATTTTTCTTAAGTTTTGTTTGACTGGTTTAGCTCTTGGACTAACATTCAAGTGATGCATAATAATCTCTGGATCTAACCCTGGCATGTCTGCATATGACTAGGCAAAATTAATTTGTCATTGTTTGAAGAACTCTATATATTGTTGCATTTCTTCTTCTGATAGAGAAGTCATTGGATGAAGAATCTTTGGTTGCTCTATTGTACCAATGTTAACTGCCTTTGTTGGTTCGATCAAAATGGACGACCTTTCTTGATAGTGCTCAGGTAAAGTTCTAAATCTCCCATCTTCCGACGCCTCAAGGAGGTTTTCACCATTAGATGTGTCCTTTGTTTTTACTTTTTCTAGATCTAATGTTGCCAAGAAATGGTTTTCAGCATTAGACCTGATATTATTTTCCTTATTTTCACTTTTGCGACTAGGAGATTTGGCACCCACTTGACTGGAAGATGCGTTGCTAAAATTCTTGGTGAAAATTGTTATGGGTTCAATTGCGTTAAGATATACAGATATGGCATGGTCATTTGGAAAGGTATCAATGATAGTATGACCTTCATTTTCCCAATCAATAAGCTCGAGGTGGATTAGAGGTAGGGGATCTTCAAGTTGGGATGTTTTGAGGGTTTCAAGAGTCATGATGGATGTATCAAAGTTTTCAATATGTATGTAGATGTCTAGAACGGTACTCTCATCAGAATGACCTCACGTAAGGAGTTCCTGATCATCCTTGGTTAAGTCCAAGTCAGTCGAATATGATTAAATTCAAGTGAACTAGTTCCTGACGTTTGTCTTGCATACGTGTGAACTACATCAACTCCTTCAAAGCAATTTACTTCAGCTAATTCTTTAGAGTGATAGGAATCCCATTCCAATTCATTAGAATTTATATGACTTGTAGCTTGCAATCTACAGATTTGATCATATAGCATTTAATCTACTTTTCTTGTTATATCTTTTCTTCTTTCATATTCAACTTCTTCTGGACTCAGATTGAGTTATGTCAATCTTGCTATGAGCTCTCCTTGATTAGGTTCATGTTTGTTTTGATTGAAATTTAATGTTTCTTGAGAGATATCATTGGTTTGTTTCTCTTGTTGATTTGAAGCTTGCTTCTTTTCCCATTTCATGTTTTCTTGTGCTTGTTGCTTAGCTAATGTTTCTTCTCTTTCAATTGCCAGTTGTTCTTGTCTGTTTTCATATTCCTCTTGTTGTTGACTAAAAGATGTGTTTTCCAGTAGGGTGACTTGTCCATACCCTAAGCCTATTTTGTCTGTAGTCTGCTGAGTGTAAGGTTGAATAGGTTCTGAGATGCCTTCTTTTCTTTTTCCTATAGGACCTGTTCCAGTATATCCCATTTTTCTGAGAATGTTGAATCCTTTTCCATATTTTTTTGTGGGTATTCTGACATTTTTTACCTTTTGTTGAAACTTCTTCATCTTTGTATAGCCATTGTAGCACATCTTTGTCTTTTGTTTCCTCTAATAAGGTTCCAACACTAATGAATGCTCCATCAAATATTGGAAGATGTTTCACAATTGGTTGTTGTTTAGATTTTTATAGTTTTCCAAAGGATTTAGGAGAAAGTGGTAATTGTGATATTGAATATTCGCCATTCCCTCGATCTCTTAGCTGTATTTGTTTTTCCATACTTGATAAAATAGAGGCAAATGATTGTTTCTTGGATTGTGTGTTCGAAAATGTTGCCTTCCTATTATGAGGAACAATAACCTCTTGAGCCATCTTTAGATTGTTGCAGTATTGAAATGGATTTGAGTCTGCAGAGATTGTGATTTCTTGTCCATTGTAGGGAAATTTGACACACTAATGATATGTTGATGGGACAACTTGCAATTCATGTATCCATGGTCTCCCCAGGAGTAGATTATATGGTAAGTCCAAGTCTAGAACTTGGCATGATGTGTCTTTCTGCAAAGGTCCCACTCTGATGGGTAGTATCACAATTCCCTTGGACGAACGTTCTTCATCATCATAGGCTTTTATGGTGATCTTTTTTTGGACATCAACTACATCTTCTGAATATCCTAAGGCATGAACAAGAATCAATCAACAAATATTCAGGCCAGCTCCACCATCTATTAGAACATGTTTAACATGTGTTTTATGAATGAGGACTTCAATATGCAAAGGAGCGTTGTGGGGATGTTGCAAGGACATGTTGTCTTCTTCAGTGAATCATAAGCAATGAGGGGTTGTGAGGTGTCCTACCATGGTTTGAAATTGATCGATATCAAGATCTTTGGATACTGTTGTATCAATTAATGCTCTTTCTATAATTTCTTAGTGTGCAGGTGAAAGCTTTAAAAGTTCTAAGATGGATATTTGTGCGGGTTTTTTCTGCAATTGTTCTGCTAGATTGTATTTTTTGTTGTAGTAGATAATGTTTTTGTTGTAGGACCCGGTAAAACAACTTTATATTTGCTTCTTGTGATAGCATGAGCAGTTTCTTGATTTTATTTTTCTTTAACTACAATCACATTCACCACATTGTCATATGTATGAGCGTAGTTTACCTTCGCTTTACCCTTACCATTATTCATTGATGATGATTCACCTTTCTCATAGTTTGGAAGTGGAGTCTTAAAATTTATATGAGATTCATTTGTTGTATGTACATCCACAATTATTACTCAAATATCAATCCAATCTTGTATGACATGTTTCAACTTCTGACAATTATCTGTGTGATGCCCCTTGTTTCGATGGAAATCGCAATAATGGTTATCATTCCACCAAGGTGGTTTTATTTGAGGTTTGTAGTTCCTTTCTTATGGAAAAGTGATCAATTTGTTTGTGATAAGCACTTATTAGTGCTGACCCCAGGGGTTCACCAATGTTTGTAAATTGTCTTCGAAATAAAGTTTTGATAGTTGCTCTTTGGTGGTTGTTGTTTTGTTGAGCCGCTGTTGAGTGAGTAGATAAATTAAAAATCAGTTGCTTTGGTTTCACATTTTTGTTATCTACTATTCCATCATTGACGATATTTCGCTTTCTATTCCAAAACTTTGGCTTATCATTGTGATTATTGTTATTGTTGTTGTTAGGAGGATGGACTCCTTTGTATATTTTCAATTCACCTTTCTTTATCATGGCTTCCTCCATTCTGATTCTATTATCAATCATTTTTCTGAAACTTTGATTTCCTTGCATTTTTAAGTAATAACTTATTTGATCATTTAGGTTGTCGATGAATATATCCATTTTTTTGTACTCTGGTACTCTACGAGGATACCGCGAAGCTAACCGTCTCCATCATTATAAAAATGTCGTGAAAGGTTCTCCACTCTTTTGTTTGGCGTTGCATAGGTGTAGCATTATTACTTCATGTTGTATGTTGTAAGAGTATTGTGAAACAAACTTATCCACCAACTCTGAAAATGATCTGATTCTAGGTGGAAGTTTGAAGAACCATTCCTTAGCTAGTCTAGTTAAGCTTTTCGGAAATAATCTCATCAAGTAAGTATCCTCATGTGCAAACTCTATACTCATTGTGCAAAATTCTCGTATATGATCTTGAGGGTTAGTGCTTCCATCATATTTTTCATATCTAGGAGTTTCAAAACCTATAGGAAATGGTATCATGTTTAGATTTATGCGAATGGATAAGGACAAATTTCTTGAAGTGAGTATCGTCTAACATTTCCTCTCTGCATATCTTGAATTTGTGTTTGTAGTGTTTGTAATTGTTGTGTGAAAGTTGTGATAGGATTATTAACATGATTTTTTCTTGCATGACCATGATTTTTCATTCTAGGAGGATTTGGATCTCTTCTTGTTTCATCTCTAGTCCTTCTTGTATCTTCATTAGATTGAATGCTATTCAGAATTTTTGCTTCATCTCTTTTGGGTATGTAAGTTTATTCATTGGTTCTGGTATTATTGGGAATTGATGTGTCATTCATGTAGAGACCAAAAATATCTTCGTATTGTTTTTTATTAGGGGGATAATCACTTTTCTTTTGTGTCAATTTGTTCACATCAAAATCTTGGGGGAGTGTAGCACCGGATTTTGCTAACATTAAGAAATATTTTTCTTTTTCTCCCTCCAATAGTTTCTGCATAAATTTATTGAATTGAGGATCTTTCTTGACGTCTCTAATATTTTGTTCTATTATTTCTCCTTCAACTTATATTTCATCTTCATGTTCCATGGTTATATGTTCTTTAGTTGTTTCCAATGTTTCGATTTCCTTCTCTGTGATTTTTCATCTCTGAGCTCTAGTTAGAACGGGCATACACGTGTGTTAGATATTGTGCTAAAATTTGATTGTCCAAAACTTGTTTTGATAAGTGATCAATTGTCAAGGTAAATGTGATAGCACGATATGACACGAAAAGATGGTTCAAGTGTTTAAAGGTTTGCAATTTTTTTGATCTTCGGTTTTGGAGTGCAATGATGATGATTCGATAAAAACCAAGTCTAGTAGGAACAATATATCCTATGATGTGGGACAAGATTATCCTAACCAAACATTTCAGTTTCATGATAAAGGATGATAAATCCTTATGAGAAACTATGTTTGAGTGATCGGTTTACCAAAGAAGGTGATAATGCACTTTGAGATATTTAGATCTTGAACTTGTTGAGGGTGAGCACTTGAAAGTCTTAAGGTGTATATTTCTAAAGTCTAATTTGACAAATGATAACTTGACAGAGCGTACCAAGAAGACAATTTAAGCACAGATTGACAGATAATAGGTGTTTATGCTTAATACAAATTGATCAAGCAAAATGACAGACCTGAAAAAGGCATGCAAGAAGAGCTCTGGACTGACAAATACAGAGACTCGTATGACATACTATGCAGCTTAGAACGATAAGAAATATAAAGCCATAAGACAAATCAGAAGTTTCATGTAAAAAGAAGAGACTCATATGACAAAGCATACCAAGCCATACGACAAATTATTATCTAGTATGACAGAGAACTCCAGATCATACAATAGACAACAGACCATAGATAAAAAGTGTTTGTTTTGTCGAATTTGGATCAGTGAATTTTGATGTTTTGCTTATATTTTCTAGTTTTAGATGTTTGATTTTTCAATTTAGGGATGAATACACAACACATGATGTGATAAGTGACTCCAAGCATGCTAAACCCTAAGGAAATTGGTTGAGGAGAGAAAACCTTTGCTTGCAAACTTAGGTACACACCCAATAGCTAATCAAAATACGGCCGCTGAGTCTCACGCAATGGATTCTCAACGACGTATTATCCGACTCCAAATGCTAATGGGGGCACGATATGGAAGTGTCTTGGGAGAGTTACTATCTCTCTTGCACAAAGATTATCACCCTTTCGAAGGTGAATCGGGTAGCTTCTAATTTAATCGGAACTAGTAAGGGATCCATTCGGCACGTCGGGGTATAATACTCAATTAAGAGGTCTCCCAGCCTTGAAAACCAAGGTTTGATACACTCGAAGGTAAGGAGGAGAGATATTCCTGAGCACTGTCGTTGACTTGATTTTCATCAAATCACATTTATTTTATAGTGGGTTGGATTACTTGGCATTAACCGTTCCCACTTAGGTCATTCCCCTATCACTGGTCATAATGGCTTTAAGAGTTATTAGCTCGTCGGGAGGGTAGGTCTGCTAAAGATATGCACTAATGAAAGCAAATGATGAGTCTAGCTTTCTGATCACCTAAGAAAGGTGAGAGCATACTCGCATATCATCAAAAACAAAAAATACATGATTGTTCATTCCTTTAGAAAAATCAAGTGTGCCTAGAAAGATTAAAGAAGACATAGAGTTTAGTTGAATTATTTTAGGCAACCTGCAAAATAGACTCATTAGTAGTCATAATGTGTTTTGAATTAGGTCTTTGACTAGCCTATCTTCGACAATCATTCTGCAAAAAAAGAGTTAGGCTGCCAAAAATCTCATAAACAAGTTAGGGTTAGCATTAGTAGTAATCAATTAAAGCATCAAACCCTTAAAATGCAGTCAATTTAAAAACCACAGAAGCAGAGTGTTGTACGACACTATTGACCATATCGTACTAGTAACTTTCTGAGACCATACGAGTCAGGATGAGAGCTCGTACGACACTGAAATTTTCCTAAAGGCTCATACAAGTTAGGATCTCTTGTCGTTCTAGCTCATAAAGTATGTTGTACTAGGCCAAAGAGGGACTCCTACAACATTTTGATTCAGACCCGACAGAGATAAAGATTTGATGAGGTTCAAGAGACTGAAAATGAGTTTTCAGGCCCCACGGTGGGCACCAAAATGTCGTGCCTGTGAAGTGTATACCTGCAGCTGCAACACAAAACACTCAATAGATCATTACAAGCATGGTTAATGAATTTAAACAAAAGAAAGATAAAACCATAGCTAAGCGATCTATCGCCTCCTAGTAAATGTGAGTATGAATTCTACTCTCAGATCTAGTTACACAAATTCCAATGACTTGACTACACCTAGATGGAGGATTTAAATGACAAAGGATGCATTTAAGCTAGCAATGATAATAAATAAGCTACATGATTCCATGATTATGCTAGAAAATATGCTAAAATGATGCAATTAAGCTATGATAACAATGCTCAAATGATAAACTAAACTTGCATATGCCTATAGTAACAATGCTTGAAATGTAAATGCGATGGGATGCTTATTGCTCCAAAATGGGATCTATTTATAGGATTTACAAGGCCAAGGGTAAGGTGGCAGGAATCAATAGTCAAGATTAAGTTTGAAGATATCAATGGTAAAATTGGAGGAGGTTGGAAAAGAGGCTGGATGAAAGGGAACAATTGGAGGTTGGTAGGAGAATGGGTTGGATGAAAGGGGACAATGTCATCTCCATGGTGACAAGTGTCAATAAGCTTCTAGAAAGCTTGGATAAAAGGGAACATGTGCCATCTCTATGGTGACAAGTGTCAAGAAGCTTTGCTCATGAGAGAGCAAGTGTCTAAGGAAAGGGGACATGTGGTCCAAGAATTCCATGTGTCTCAAGGGGAGAGTAGGTTTAATTAAACCCAGGGTTAGATGAAATGAGTTAGGTTTAGAAGGGGTAAGGTTAGGTGGTTAGAAGTTAGGAGGCATGTGGGTGATTTGAATTTAGAAATTCAAATAAGACTAATTAATTCTCAACAACTCATAAATTGATTTGTTTTAATTAATTAGAAGATTAGAAAATTAATTGAAGATGGAGGGAAAATTAATTAATTTGAATTAATTAATCAAACGGGATTATGAGGATGGACCTATTAAATAAATCCTGAGATTTATTAATAAGTAGATGAAAGGGGGAATTTAATCAAATTACTTAGTGAATTCAATTAAATTAGGAAGGGGGATTAATTAAACAATTGCTTATTTAATTAATTATCTTCAAACCATTTGTAGGTGTATACACTCATATTCTTTGCTCAAACTAATCAAATTTTTAACATGAAATAAAATGCAAATAATAAGGCAAAATCCTACAATGAATAAGTGACACAATTGTCAATAGTGTTGATGGATATGGAGAAATAGGGATAGAAAGAGGGAGATAATGAGAAGGAAAGATGGAGAGATAGAAAGATAAATATATAGGTCGTGATACACAAAGATAAGTAAAGATAGATAGATATATGCATAGAGGGAGAGAAGTGAATAAGAGAGATATGTAGATAATGAGATATAGATAGAGAGGGAGAGGAGAGATTTGAAGAAAGGGATGGAGGGGGAAGAGTAAGAAATAAAGATAGAGATATGGAGGGGGAAACAAAGAGTTTGTGTGTGAGTGAGAGATATAGAGATAGAAATAGGCCCTGGGTAGAAACATGGTGTGTGTGTGTGTGATGAATACTAAGAGGGGGGGTGAATTAGTATACCAAAAAATACTAAACTTAAACTCTTAAACAATTTAGCAGTTAACCGACATACCAGATTTACTAACAACCGGTTAAGACAAATGCAAACCAAACAGCAAATAAAGCATTCACCCACAAGAGCACAATCACCATAACACAAGAGGTTTTGATGTGGAAACCCAAATGGGAAAAACCACAATGAGCAGAAAGTCACAAGTAATTATCTGCAGAATAGAAACCAGACCGGTTAAGGTCAGACCAGTTAAGGTCATACAATGTTCTTTATCAGAACAGATCTTGTTAGGAATCTAGATCTCTGTTAGGAGATAAGTCCTGTTAGAGACTACCTTGTGAGAGGATTTTAGATTCACAGTTGTGAATCACCTTGTTAGAAGATTTACAAAGGCTTTGCTAGGCCTACCCGATTAAGGGTTTCAGACTTGTCGAAGATGTGAGTAATCAACAGGCGAGTGATCTAGATACTAGCACAGTATGCTTGGTTAGATCCATGATAGCTCATTGTTAATGCATATTTAGCATTACTTTAGTCTTCAATACTTCTACACTCTATTTCTTCACACAGACCTAATCTTCTCTTCTGTTATATCACATACAAAAACCCTCATCCACTATTAAAACCCTATCAACTCCTAAAACCCTAGACATGATGTCCTTATAAAGGAATCTGATTTCATGTCAGTCCAATAGGATTACATTGCAAGTTCCTAGGTTCAGTGCATCTAGACACATTGGGTAACACAACACAAAATCACCGCCAAAGTGTCGGTGGATGATAACTCATCACAAAAATACCGATTGGTAACTCATCACAGAGTAATACCAGTTCATACATTTTACCGATTGTCGATTTTCAAAATGAAGACTAGTAGATCGAAGTGTTAACTACCACTTTGTTCCTTCGTACAACTTGAGACCCTCGAACCACTTTGAGGTCTTCATACCGCTTTGGGTCTTCAGTTAGTTTATGACCGGTAAACACCTTCTGCAAAAACACCTATAGTCTAAGGACTATAATACATAATACCGGTTGGAACAATTACCGGTTGAGCATAACTCATACATAAGGAAGTGGTCATAAAACAAGTGTGTGTCCATCAATGACAATCACAACATCATCAAAATGCCAACAGTGTGTGCACATGTATGTGTGTGTGAGAAAGAGAGAGAAGGGGGGGGGATGATTATACAAATAAAATAAGATAAATAAATACATAAAAGTTGCTATCATTTGTTTAGATTAGTTGTAAAGTAAAATAATCTTTATCTGTTATTTTAAATTTGAAATCATTTAAATACCAAAGTATAGACACTTTAAACATAGTATTTAATAATAAACATAGATATAAAATTTTAAATGAATCATTTTTATTTTCTTTTTGTTGTTCACATGGGATTTGTTTCTTAAACACATATATATTTTTGTTTTATTTTAATAATGCATTGATGTGTTAGAATGAAATAAGAAGATAAATAAATAAATTAGTTTTGTGCCATTTGTCTAGTTTAAATTAATAAATGCTTTTGTAATAATTTTTTTTTTAATTTAAAAAAAAATATATCTAAAACTATCAAATAATTTATTTTCATATGAAAAATAAATAATTTATTAAAATTTAGATAATAAATAAATTAGCTTTGTGTCATTTATTTAGTTTAAATTAATCAATACTTTTGTAATAAATAATTTATTTTATTTTTGTTTAAATTTTAATAAATATCTAGAATTATCATACAATTTATTTTCATAAGCAAAAAATAATTGATTAAAATTTGGATAACAAATTATATATGTGAGAGAGAGATAAAAAAAACTCTACAAAATACTATTTTAAAATTAATTAGAGTTTAATGTTTAAATTTTTTTTGAATGAAGTCACTTTGTGATACTCTTTGTATTATGTCTTTTGTATTCTTGAAAGTAAAATTACTAAATAATGAAATTCTTTAATTTTAATTAATGTTTGATATATTATTAGATCAAAGGAAAAATGGCATCCAGAATTTTCAAAAATAAAAAATAAATTGAGGATCAAATTTAATAACTTCAAGAAATTTAATAACTTCAAGAAAATGATGGTTTAATGGGCATACTTATCTTTTTTGTCATAAATAATGTAATGTATTGAGTAGAATTTCATGCAAAAATATCACTTGTAGACTCGTTTTTGCATAAAGGATACCATAATTAAAGTGTGACCAAAACAAAAGATAAAACCACATAAGTTTGTAATTTTCACTATTACAACTATTTATCTCTAATTGGTTTATTAGTTTATTAACACCTTTTAAATATGTTTGAAGGATCATTATAATTCATTTCAATAATACACACATAAAATAATTGCTTATATGCTTTTAAGGTTATATATATATATGAAAAGATTGATTAACATATTGATCCCTTCAAACATTTAGTAATAAAAGAAAAAAAAATAATTATATTCTACCACTTTCAAATTTTCATCCAATTTTTTTCTATTAAAATAACAAATGAAGAAAAAAAATGCACCTTAATTTTGTGTCTCAACATCACATAGACTATAGTGATTTTTAGTGATTCTCAAATTTTTATAACAATTTACTATTAAACTTAAGGTTTCAGGTCCACATCATTAAATATAAAATCATATTAACATATATATTTTGTAGAGGAATCATTAAAGACCCTAAAATATTAGACCTACAATTATATAATAAATCATATTTGATTATATGCCCACACAATATTATATAACTTCTTACGTTTTTTATCTACAAAAACATTTCATACAATTAACATTCACAACATTAAAATCATAATTATTAATACTATTAAAACTAATTTTTAAATCTTAAAATTCTATGTCAAATATTCTTAACACTCAAATATTAACTTTTTCCTTTTAAAATATGATAAATTTATTATAAAATCCAATCATTTAAGTAAAAACTTTGATAAAATAAAAACATCACACTACCTTACACGTAGGATTAAGTAAAAACTTTGATAAAATAAAATCATTTGTGTGACTAGGTGAGTGGGTCGTTGAGAGAGTGAGAAAGTGCATATAAAACAAGCGACTAAAAACTCCATCGTATTTAAAATAGGAGTAACTAATTATTTAAAATAAAAATTAAATATAGATTATAGGTTTTTTTTCTAAATTTTTTAATTCTTTGTATTAATTAAAGAAAAAGATTGAATGAATGTAATAGTATTTTGTCTTTGATAGGAACTAAAAATATATCAGAATTGTTTTAAATTCAAAACTTTTCATTAAGAATCGAAAGAAAAAATAAATCATGATTGACACTTACAAGATAGTTGTTAACCACCTCTTCAATGTTGAATGAAGCAAAATTAAACATCATTGTCTATGTGATAGTGGATAATAACTTAATGCAAAAATATATGTGTAGTTGAAACTTTCTCCAATGTTAACAACCTTCTTCCAAACTTTGATAAGGCAATGCCCCATATTCCAAGTACTAAATCAAGCATGGTTATTAAACCAACCGATGGCAAAGTATATATATCATCAATGTTTTCATAGTTGTTGCTAATCTTGTTTTAACTATTGAATGGTCATGCATATTGCCCCACGTGTAGATAAGATATACATTTTAATAGCATCATGTTTTAAGCAATTAAGATATCCATGTTGATTTGTTGAGAAAACTTTGGAAGCACAAAGATAAAAGTAGTTGATTGTCCAGTATATACAAGTTTGTTAACATTATACATATGTATTCTTGAATGGAAGTCTCAGAATGAATTACGAATTTGCAACAAAGTATAATTGTAGAAGATTTCTCTATCAAATGTCATAGTGTTATCTGCCCTAATGAAATCGCATGCAAAGATATGAAAGCATAAACAAAGTGTGATTCTCAAAAATTCTAAAACTTGAAACAATAAACTACCATTATTTCTACATAGCTGAGGGTAGTATTATGGTCAGTATGCATAAGATGTTTGTAAGTAAATTGATATAACTCGGTTGAGACATAAGAAACAACTAATAAATAGAAAGACATGTTCTCATGAAATTGTTTGCAAGCATTAAGTACGATTACTAGGGTTATGAGTTTCTCTCAGTACTTGAAAGTGCACTTCCGAAAATCTCAAACATCAAGTTAGGCCACATCATGGTATACATGACTTCTATAAAATTATGGAAGAAGGAAAGAGGTCATTATTTCCTTAAAAAGCTTTTTAAGGTCCATAGCAGTTCAGTGTCCTAATCTAGTGTTGGAATGCATAAAGGGGCACAATCCTAAGACCAAAGAAATCAAGACCATTAGGGTTATGAGTTTCTCTTAGTACTTGAAAGTACACTTTTGAAAATCTCAAACATCAAGTTAGGCCACATCAATATACATGACTTCTATATAAAATTATGGAAGAAGGGAAGAGGTCATTATTGCCTTAAAAAGCTTTTTAAGGTCCATAGCAGTTCAGTGTCCTAATCTAGTGTTGGAATTCATAAAGGGGCACAATCCTAAGATCGGAGAAATCAAGACCATTGATGACAAATTGGTGGATAAGTTAGAGAGTATCTCTATTGGAATAATTCTTAGGTTTCCTACCAAATATTAGTTCACATGCATTAACAGGGAGATTGTTTATCAATATTTAAGTGAAATAAGAATCAATTCCTTAATACCATAGAAAGAAACTGGCTATTGGTGCCAAGAGAAGCAAGATCTCAAATTCCAAAGGTCTTCCACATGCCTCTCTTCATTGAAGATGTTGCCAACATGATTGTTCTCCATAGATTCCCGGGAAATGGGAACTCAAATTAGTTTCAAAAGTGGATTTACCTTTTCATCATCATCATATGTGGAGGGAACCATTTCATAAATTGGGGTGACATTATAAGTGATACTTTACACAATTAGTTGATAAAATTTGAATCAGACCAACATTTCTGCATATCTTCCTATCTCTTCTATGTAATTTCAAGTACAAAGACTTCAAGGTCAAGACTTAGTACCAGAGGGGTATATGATAATACAATGCAAATCTATGAATTTTATCCATTGTTGCATCTAGAAGAAAGTTACAAGAACTTTCTGAGAGTAAATGATGATTTCGCAATATTAATAGCGAGAGAACTTGAGGGAAACATTGGACTAAGAATATCTTCAAAGGTGGTATCTCTTATCAGAGAGTATGGAAGTTATTTTGTTTAGTTTTTTAGGTTCACCTATGTGTGGATTGGAGGGTTTGATGGAAATCCATAACAATTACCAATATATGTGGATGATAAGATCTATCTGATAGAAATTTGTAGGCAACTTGGTTTGGTCAATAAAAAGTATAAAGAAGAGAAGAAAAATGGTGTTCCTTTTCAAATTGGCCTCAATAATTATGGTTGTAAGTCTTCCTCTAATGCTCAAAACATTGAGCAATCATTAGTAAAGTTCAGCCTATAAGTTTATACTATGAGGTTCCCATTTGATAGCAATCGATATGTTAGAAATAATTTGAAACTTAGCCCATGGTATATAGTTTTCTAGAAATTGAATACTTTTGGGAATATTGTGAAGATGATTGTGAGGTACGAAAGAGGGATTGGATGAGGTTCACCCTAGAAAATACAAAGAAACCAGGCGTGTTTGGAATGCGATTGGGATTGAAGATGATAAGTCAAACTTGATTGATCCTATTTACTCTAAGAAAATTCAAGTTCAACCTTTACCATCCATTGATTGGTATTAGGAAGTTAAGGAGTTGGGTGAAAGGCCTACTCATGTTCTGAAGAGATCGAAAGATTGGGTCAAAAATAAAGTAATTGAAGCAATAGCTACTAAACCACCAAGTAAACAAGTTTCTTTGACAAGGGAGAATAATAATAAATAATTAGCTTCTTCTTTCACCTTTTCTCAAGCTTTTACTTCAATTCCCAATTCTCAGCAAAGTAGTCGAGGAGGTGTTGATGATGAAGATCAAGCTAAGAAAAGTGATTTCAAAAGAATATGTGGGGATGATCCAAAACAAAGAATCAATCCTATTCAAGAGGGATTTGAAGAAAAGGAAATCATAGATCCTAAATATAATCTAGGTGGTGATGAGAAAATAAAAAAATATCTCATTTTGTTCTTATCATATTTCCTTTCCTTTAAATATTTGCCTCATTCTCCTCCAAATACACAACTTCCACCTTCAAAAAATATGAGTATGCTTTTAGAAGATGTTTTTACTCCATTTGTACCTCCTTAAATTGCAATGTCTTATCCATCATCCAGTGGCATTCTAGAATCTTTGTAGGGTCCTACATCATCTAGGCTACAACAATTTTTGTTAAAGAAAATGAAAGTTCTCAAGTTTGTTGCTCCAAAATTTGATGTGATTGCTAGTTTATTCCAAAGGGTAGATAAGCCAAAGAAAATAAAAGTCACATCTAGATTAGCAATGGACTCTTCATTGGAAAACATGTGCATTGAAGTTTCTCAACCTATTTTAGAGAAGAATGCGGATAAAGTTGTTGAGGCTGATTTTGATATCACTAGGGTAGATCTTGTACCTTCGACAAGCATGAAGGCGACATCAATAATTTCTTGATGTCAAATTACAAGTTGATAGAAAGGAGAAAAAAATAAGCATACAAAGGAGCATTATAGAAACAGGTGCATATTTTCGTTGAACTCATCTTAGGATTGAGAGGGGAACGAGGAGAGGGTTGAATCAATCCGAACCTTAAAACATTTAACATATTAGATTTGTGTGAATGTTGTCATTGATGTCAAACCCTGTAATCCGGTTAGGACTGGATGTAGCATATTGAGCAACAATGGAAGATAGGTATGTATGTGATATTGAGTAGCGAGGGATGTATCGTCTACAAAGAGTATTTTTCAAAAGATCCTTTGCTCCAAAATCTAGTGTTTTGCTAGTCATGGTTTGTATCAAGTGTTGTTATAAGTTGTGACAATTGAATTGCTATCTGGACATTAGTATTGCAATATGTTATATGAATTCTATACTTTAAAATTTGTGGTATTCGTATCTTGAAGATGGAAGTTGTTGTGCTTGGAATTTGTGTCTATGGGTTCCTGTCTATGAGTCCGACGGACCTTTGCTTTGCTCCGGTAATTGAAGCGCAAGTGTTCCTGTAATTAAGAAGGAAACGTGTAGAAGATCAATAAAGGCCAACTTGGTTACCTTGTTTTGGTCAAGGCATATTTGATTTGCGTGTTGATCTGAGAAATGCATTATTGTATAAACCTTTTGTGCTTGGCCGACATATTATCTTGGTGTGTGTGTGAATAGATGCATATGTGTGGCATGCAAATGAAGTGAGAGACAGAAAAACAAAGTGTATGTGAGTAGTGTGCGGTATCAGTAGTGGAAAGCAAAGGTGTGTGTAAGTGTGTGAAGTGTGAGTGCAGTTGTGGACAATGTTGCAGTAATCCCTTACCAGATTTGTTGCAAGCAATTATGGAAAGAGTTGCAGTAATCCCTTACTGAATTTGCTGCAAAAAGTTGTGGACACAGTTGTAGTAATCCCTTACTGAATCTGTTGCAAGCAATTATGGATAGAGTTGCAGTAATCCCTTACCAGATCTGTTGCAGGCAATTGTGGACAGGTTGTAAAGATCCTTTATTGGATCTGTTGTAAGTTTTTGTTTCGATATTTCAGCTTATCTTGGAATAGACCTCGTGCTTTTGGAGATGCAATTTTCCTTAGTTCAAATTATTTCTACTGCAGTGAGAATTTTGACAATGAGTTGTGTTGTATTTTGACAGTGAGCCCTATTATAATTAGGCAATGAGCCAACTGACACTGAGTCACCCTTTTGTATTTCGGCAGTGAGCCAACTGACATTGAGTCACCCTTTTGTAAACACCATATAACTAGTTATACTATCTTGAGAGTTAACCCTCTTTGTGGGTTTTCCACATAAAAATATGGTGTCTAGCTTGTGATTATGTATTTCATTTATTTTGCATTTGTTGTTTCATGTTGATAAAATTAATTGCTAAGGTTAAAATCAGTGGAAAGTTTTTATTGCTGTGGGAATACTGATTCACCCCCCTCTCGGTGTTCTGGACCATTCAACCATCCAACATAACCTTAACCTTTATATTTCCAAAACACAATTAACTTATCTTTCACTTTACAACAGCAATGCAAAATGAAGCAAAGAAACACAATACACAGGAGAACACTAGATTTATGTGGAAAACCCAAAAAGGTAAAAACCACAGTGAGAGTCAACTTACAATATATTAAATGATTACAAATATATTTTAGGCTCACTGCCAAGGAAGCACACTGTCATCCAAAGGCTTGCAAGATGAGATGTACTATCCCAGGGCAAGATACACAAGGACTTGTAGGTAGAAGCTCACTGCTCCAAGGTAAGGTACAAAAGGACTTGTGGATTGAAGCTCATTCTTCTAGGGAAAGATAAAAGGACTCGTAGGTTGAAGATCACTTCTCAAGGGTAGTATATAAAAGGATTTGCAAGCTGAAGCTTGCTACTCCATGGTAAGATACAAAAGGACTTGTAGGATGAAACTCACTACTCCAAGGCAAGATACAATATCACAACATTTTAATCAATAGTATAAAGTCTTCCAAAAATGAAGTTGCACTTTAACCATTGTCACAAGTAGCCAACTCCAACAACAATCACCACCACACATTTACTATCAATTAGGTCAACCAAAACAAAGGATTAACATAGGACCTATTAAGCTAACCACCAAACATAATCATGGTGAATATGGTCCAATCCCAGAGATATAGAGGACCTAAAAATCATATTACACTTATCTAAGTAGCTCCAAATAATATACACACTGGAGAAGATCATCCAAGGATGACAACTAGGTAATGTGTAGATAAACAATGTAGCACATAACCAATTGGCCCAAAAACATAGCATCCAAATGAATAAAATCAATGTGGGTTCCCACATGCCAAAGGTAGGACCCAAATACACCTTAACACATTCCCCAAAGTTGACAAATATCATTAAGATTATAAGATAAGTTGAGAGCCAAAACTCTGTCAGCCAAACCACAACAATTACCTAGAAGACAACATCAAACACAATGTAACACTGACCAAAACATTCAACACCATACAAATAAAATAATGACATTCCAAGAACATCCAACATCAATTGCAAATAATTCTTTCTCATTGGCACATCTATACATGTTTGTGCAACACAAAAAAACATATAATATTTCATTGCCAAAATGTCAGTAACACAATCCTGAACATAACATCTGTAAATCTTCTTGCAAGACACCTCAAAACCTGAAACCAGAACTAAGATAATGCACAAACATCAAAAGCATATCCTCTAAGTTGCATCACTTGAACATCAATGCAAAGAAAGATGAAGCATTTTCTAGACCAATCAAAACCACTTCCGACATACAACCAACTTGCTAGTAAACAACAATCACTAGCCACATCAGCTGCAATGATAGGAACCTAAAAATATAGTAGTGAAAAGTCTATAGAGCATAAACATTATGTCCAAATCTACAAGGCCAAATTCTCAATTGCAAAGGAATGTAGAGCATTCTTCCAAGCAAACTTTAAATACTCTTTCTTTCATATCACATCTCATCATACAAAAAACATTCCAAAAATAACAATAAACTAAACAAGAGTGTCAAGGCCAAGGAAAGCACATCCTCACCATCATCATCATGCTATAAATCACAACACATCAACACCTCATATTGAATGTAGACATCATATGCTAAGAAGATGGACATCCATAACCCAAAGTAACTGCAACCATCGACCATTTGTACTGTGTAACATCTTTCTCAATCATGACAATGTAAACCTCAACAAACTGTAGCAACATAATCTCCATAATATTAATGACCATATCAACATCAATACTTGTCTAGAACAACACATATTGTCACACATTAGGTTGACATCAATGACAATACATATTGCCAACAATCTCCCTCCTTGTTATTAATAGAAATACCTTATATAACATTGAATGAACTCCCACTATCAACAATAACTCTTCCCTTCATCTAGTTTCTCTTCCCCTTTGAGATCAAGGACAAAGGGCACATAGATACTCCTCATCATTATTCTAGCACTAATATATCTCTTCTCATTTTTTAATTTTGTATCCAAAATCATTATACCTTTACAATAAAAACAAACCAACTACTTGCTCACCTTGAGAGAAACACTCAACATCAATCCAAGACTAAGGATATATCTTGAAATTCTCCCACTGGATAGATGCACCAATGTATACATCTTAATTGGAAGGAGGGGTAATAAGTCCTAGTTTTTGTTGGAGATACTTAAGGTATCCTTTGGGAGTGCCCTAGTGAATATGTTGGCAATTTAATCCTTTGTGGGCACATACTCTAATCTAACTTCCTTCTCAACAACTCTCTCCCTTAAGAAGTGATCAACCTCCAATGTTGCAATGTATGCTTCATCATCTCTCACTACAACTACAACTTCTTTAGATAGCTCTGCTACATATTCTTTCTCATTCGACTCTTCAATTTTTTTGATCTTCTCTCCAAGAAATACGTCGTCCTCACCAAGTTCTCAATCAACCTCCAAATCCACATTCTGAACTTCATCCTCTACCTCAATCTATGAAGTACTATAACCTCCATCACACTCATTGCTTTCACTCATCAATTGACGATCTATTGTGACTGTTTTCTCCTCTCTTCTCTCTTCATTTCTTTTCCTCTTTTCACTGGTGTGGGCTGCTCTCACTTCTTTCTCCTTATAGCTACAAATGTCCTTTTTCAACGAAATTTCCACATCCCAAAACTCTCTTCCCAACATCATTCCAAAAACAAAATTATCATGGGTCTCCTCATGACCCACCTCATATTCTTCTTTGAACTCATCCACTACAATCTTTCACTCGTATTCACTTTTCTCCGTAGCTTCCAGCTCACACACTTAAACAATCCTCTTGAGCTCTCCTCAACAACTTCACATTTTCAACTCTCTTCCACGACTTGTCCCTCCTAGCTTTCAATTTTTTCAGGACTCCTCATACACCTGGAACAATCCTCTTGAGCTCTCCTCAACAACTTCAATCCTCTTCTCATCCACTACAATCTTTCACTCGTATTCACTTTTCTCCGTAGCTTCCAGCTCACACACTTAAACAATCCTCTTGAGCTCTCCTCAACAACTTCACACTTTCAACTCTCTCTTCCACGACTTGTCCCTCCTAGCTCTCAATTTTTCAGGACTCCTCATACACCTGGAACAATCCTCTTGAGCCTCTTAGACAACTCACTTTTACACCTGGAACAATCCTCTTGAGCCTCTTAGACAACTCACTTTTATTGAATTCTCAAATGAGACTATACAGTGATAATATGACAAATACGACCCTCTTAACGGCCTCTCTAACCTCACCGACTCTCATCTCTCTCTGCACTATCAGGCACCATTTCTTGTGTTCCTCTACAAACTCATTCTCACCAATTTATCTATTCGTCCATACACCCAATTGGGTCCATTCTATCCTTTATTCAATGCCTTCTTACTTTTATGCTCCAGTCGTGGCAACTCTGTTCTTTCAGAATGACTCTTCACATTCCTCTATGAGTTGCGCCACCCACTCTTCTTTCCTTCTATGCAACCCCATTCACCAGTTCTCATTTCTTTATGTTGTCTTTCCTGCACAATTAGTCTTCTCCCTGGCCATTTATATCCCTACAACCATTCTTTTAATTTTCCTCTCTACTAACCATACACATTCCCCAACCCCTCTTTATCTACCCCTATGCACTCTCATTTTACCCTACACTTCCTCACCATTCTCTATCCTTGCTTGCACAACATGCATTTTCTTCCTCCTTCTCCATTGTTTCACTTCCTATCATGCACTCTTCATGAAGCAAAACTCTTCTTCTTCGTCCACTATGCGTTGGAGTTTTAGACTTTCCTTTTCGACACCAAAGTCCGTTTTTTTTCAGCGCAACACCTGACCTTTCATATCCCACACAGGTTTAGTTTGGGAATTTTGTCTTTTCGCATTTTAAACCCCCAAATTCTTTACTTTCTCTGTAGTTTTAACTTCATAGTGCCTTTGTATTTGAAGTGTTGAAAATTTGATAGGAAAATTTGGCAGACTATGCTTCTGAGGTATTTTCATTGATAATGATACTGTTTTAGATCGCAGGCTCCATAGTTTTACATTTGAAGGGGTGTTTTGACTCCCTTCACTGCCTTCTAATACCGCTGAAGATTATTGCATTGAATAGGTTCTCATTTGGCCATTTCAATTACGTTTATTAGCACCACATCATATGTCATTGTTGACTAATCAGTGTATTGCTTTATTGAATTTGGATAGTACACAACATACTAAAGTGATATTAAGTTTCGGTTAGCTTTAAACATCATACACTAAGCTTAAACATCACACATTAAGCTCTGACCGAGCTTAGGGGTCGCGGTTATTCTTGCTCCAAAACGGATCTTTAGTACAGCATGATAGCGATGTGTTAGTCAATAGCAGTCTTTTATTGCAAAATTGACGGTGTGAAACGTAAGATTAACATGTGTGTTAGTCAATCCATATTGCCATTTTGAAACCAGAATAGATACATCCTAACTTAAGTTGCTGTGGACCCAGTCCTTTCGCTTAACCATACATTCCCGTCCATTTCATCCAAACGAACAGCGCCTTAACATTCAAATTCGAATTGTTCTCGAATTATTCCCACTTGTTTCCGCGTAGAAGTTTCACCGTATGTAACAAATAGGTTTCCATCACATCAGTTTTTATTTCTAGCATACTCCTTGCCTATGCCAAAGTGGGAGCTTCTGAACAGGGTAGACATTCATCAAAGAATAACAGAAGGGCATATTACAGTAAAAAATGCTCTAGGAGTTTATATTACAGTCAGAAATGCTCCGGGAGTTCTTACTATAGTCAGAAATGCTCTGATAGACATTTATGCAAAATGTGGAAGCATTGATGAGGTACGTGAACTGTTTGACCGAATGCCTCCAAGAAATGTCGGCTCATGGAATGCTATGATTGCAGGCTATACACAAAATGAGTTTAATGAAAAGGTTCGGATGCTTTCAACCAAATAGTCTGTCAACATCCTCCAGCCTGTGCGAAAATGGGAGCATCACAAGAAAAACATATGAGGAATTTTGTTAGTTGGCGTAGTTGCAACTGCCCTGTTAGAAATGTATGCAAAATGTGTAAGCCTAGACAAGGCACGTAAACTGTTTGGCAGAATGTCTTGGAGAAATATGGTCTCAAGAACGCCTGATTACAAGAAATGAACATAATTTATTTGTATATTTAAGTTTACATGATTATAGTTCAATGATTATTACACATAACACAAAGACCTCAAAAAAAAATAATACATTTTTATTTTTTTAACCTTACATGATTATAATAATGATTAAAACTTCTCACCTTTTTCAATACGCTTTCTTATATGCTAGTTCATAGCCATTTAATTACACTTACTATGACAATTCAAACATAGATTATACTATGATATAAATTCTTAATTACACATTAATCTAATTACCTCCATTATGTTACATTATTATATCCCTTTAGATTGCACTCCACTTCATAGTCCTTGTTCTCTACTCACAATTTTTATTAAGACCTCACAATCTCACGCTACTTCCATTCTACCTCTCAACTTCTTCCCTTAACTCTTCACATACCTTTCTTTGTTCCAAACTAAATATAAATAACATCTATTATTTTTTTTAATGATCTGATTTATAGTTCAAGAGAAATTTCCTTAATTTCCACCAAACTAGAAGAGTAAGTCATCTTGAAGGAAATGGATCAACTAATTTTGATAAGGTAGTTATAATCTCCTCATTTCCTATAATGTTTTATGTTGTGGGGGTTTTTTCTTTCAGAATTCTTTAGGCTCAACTAATGCTTCTCAAATTCATTTCCTAATAATTTGTGGGATATTCTATCGATATTTTTTGTGTGCTTGGCTTTCTAATTTATAATGCTTACAAAGATTGGATCAACCTCAATTTTTATCAATTAATTTAGTTTCCTAGATTAGATTCTAGTTCAATTATATTTTATAAGGGTTTGGACAAGTCACTCATTCTAGTTTCCTAGAGTTATATGAACTAATTTTTTTAAAAAAATTAAAGACATTCTCTTAAGTGAAATTTAAGTACCATGACACACTATAATAAAGGAAATGAATAGTGTTAGACTATGGCGTGAAAGTGGCATATATATTTTAAATATTGAAATGGTGTTAAAACCAAGTATATAATTTTTAATGTGTTTTATATTTTTATTTGAATTTCAAATATAAAATATTAGGCTATTTTTGAAAACTTGATAGTTTTCTTTGATCATTGAAAATGTTCAAAAAATGATACTATCTCAATAAATGTTCTCTCATTAGGGCATTACAATTTTCAATACAATTTAAAAATAATAGGTGAGAGATCATCAATAAAAAAATATATAATACTAAAAGTAGAAAATAAGAATTTGCAGTTAAATGTAGTGGGTAGACAACCAGGTGTGTGTGTGTGTGTGTGTGTGTGTGTGAGAGAGAGAGAGAGAGAGAGAGAGAGAGAATTATATCATAGGAAATGATAACTTAGTTATAGGCAATTGATGGTAGTGAAAAATCTTGAATATACCCATAAGAAATTATATTTTGAAAGTCTATATCATACACTTAGTTCATATAATTAGAGTGGAAATCAAAGATGATACTAAATCATTAAAGTGTATTGGTGTCACCTTGAATAGCATCATCTAAAATAACTTTGAAATGCCCTTTGAACATGGGGCCAATACATAGAGAAATTGTATGCCAGTAAGGTTGAGTCAATTTGACCTAGAATAAGTGGTTATATTTTTTGTGGAATCATGTAAATCCTTATATTTATTTCCATCTCACCCATTCTAATACTATTTAGAGAAGAAGAGGAGTAAGATGACAATTAAAATAGTAAGAGACCATAAATAAAAATGTGCCAATGATCAACCAAATGAGGTGAGTAAAAAAATAAATGTCATTCACATTAAATATTGATTTAGAGATAATTTGTAGTAATACTATAGAGTTAATCAAATCTTAATTACAATAACTTTTGATGAAAAGTGGATTAAAAAGCTAGCTTCCCATAATTGTTTACCATGTGGAGTTGTAGAGTGAGTAAATGAGTCATTCATTTGAAAAGACTCAAACGAGGCACAAACTTTAACAATTAATGAAAGGATACATGAAAAAAACATTATGATCATTATGGAAATTCTAATTTTAAATCTTTATACTATATGTTTGAAGACGAGTCATAGACCATAGTATTATCAGTTTGGTTAATTCTCATATTCGCATTATATGGGTAGCTTGATTTGCTTATCTATAATAATGGTTGAATTCATATGAGATAAAGTCATCCTTATTTTGTGTATGAAACAAAAATATTATTTCTATTTGAGAAATAAATCAACCTTGTGTTTGGGTACTAATGAGTTACTTGTAGAGAAATAAAAAAATATTAACATTAATTAAAATAATGAAATAAGATTTCCACAATCCATGGTAGTCTCGGTAAGTTGGTTTTAGGAATTAGATTGTGTGCGAGTTTTTTTATCAACGTTTTGGATCACACTCTTTGATCCATCATCGGGATGATTGAGAGCACAGGAAGAAAAAAATGATGATGGATCACGAAGTGTGATCTAAAACATTGATAAAAAAACTCGCACACAATCTGATTCCAGAAACCTTCTTACCAAGATTAATTAAAATAATAAAACTTGATATTTTTAGAAACTTTGCTTTTAGATCTATGAAAGTTTATTCTTCGCTTCTTAAATTTTTTATTAATATGAATTGAAGTGGAGATAATTCTGCATTTTCAAATAATTTCTTAAAGTTTATAACTTGCCATCAAGCACTACTACACATTTTCATTAGTAGCTCTTTCCAAAATGTTTTGGCTATATCTATTTTAGATAGAAAATATTTGGTTCAATTTATTGCATAATTGATTATGTGTACTTAGAATGTGTCCTGAAAGTTTTGAAATTCTTTCTAGTAACATTTTAGTTTGACTTCTTCCTTGCAATTGCCTGGGTTGTGGGTTTCATTTCTACAATCTTTTTCTTCTTGGTTTGTGGGTTTCCCTTTCAATGTTGATTGGGAGTGGGTTTTTTAAGATCTAGATTACTAGAGGGGGCATCTTCCCTTGTGTTTTCTCCTACAAGGATTTTGGTTCCTATTGTTGAGGCTAGTTTTGTAGATCCTATTGTGGTGGCTTCTACCAATTATGGTGATCCTGGTCCTATTTGGGTGGGTTGTGGGGTTTTCCTTGCTCCTATGTACCCAATTGTTGTGTTTGTAGGGGTTCATGCTAGTAATAGGTTTAGGGGTTCCTTTCAAAATACTTTGGTCATTCATGTTTTAGTTCATTCCTTGACTACACTTTCGTTGTGCTTGTTTTCTAGGAATGGCTAGGTGATTGTATTGTTTCAAGGATTCTAGGTGCATTACAAACCCAATTTGTTTTTAAATCTTGGTGGTCCCTTTTCTTATATGAGAGATTATTTGTTCAAGGTGGTCCTATAGGGAAAAGGTTTTAGGGATCCTTTCAAAACCCGTTGGTTGTTGTCTATTCCCTTAGCTGCTTTTGTCTTAGCTTAAGATTTTTTTGTTTTTTTTTAATTTGGTTCGGGGTTCTTACCTAAAACCCTTCGATCTAGAAAATCTTAATCTAATGTAGGTTCTAGATGCTTTTTCATGTCGGTTTGATGCTCCTGTCAAAAGCATCTCTTTCAAAAAAGGGTTTTCTCTTTTTTGGTTTTGGTTGTCTCATTGCTTTTGAGATCCTCTTTCTGCCTAGTTGGTTGTTATATAAGGGCTTGGACCCTCTCTTGATTTACCTAGTCTGTAGACTAATTTAAAACATTCTAGTGTGACCTTTTTGAGTTGGAAGTAGTTAAGTCACATAAACGATGTGCTACAATGATAAATAATTTTATATTTTTTAAAAAACCTATTATAAAGTGTGATAGAAAAATAGAATTTTACCTAATCATAAATCCTTTATTATTTTTTTCATATAGTTATGGGTTTGAAGATAAGGACCTCCTAATTAGAACATTTATTCAAGATCTCAAACTATCTTAATTGTTATTTTCTATCATTAATATATCCGACATTGCATGATAAAATCTCATGTCAAGTAATTCTCCCTAATTGTTCTTTTATCTCAATTTTTTCAATTAAAAATAAAGGAAATGGTTATATTTCTTTCTTTAGTGTTATCTTTCTCTAGATTAATTAATTAGGGATTCTATTAGGAACATTTCCCATGAAATGAATATGATATAAAGATTACATCCATAGGAGAAAAAATCACCATAATAGTCTATTATAAAGTATCTATACAGAAATATGAAGGAACACTAAATTACCATTACAAACCAATAAACCAAAAAATAGTGAAAATTGATATAAATTTATGAATGTCTCCCTACAAACACCACAAACATAACCAACAAATCATAAATAGCAAGGGATAGAAAAAACTCAATAATGCCAAAATCTCTAATTCACTATACCACATTACAATTCACTAGGTATTCAACTTCTATTGCATTAGGGTTCTACATTACATTTGTCAAGACAGTACCAACTATGGGATCAAGTAATGGAACCTATTTAATGAAATAAATCCTTCCTATATGCCAAGCTCTATGGATCTTATATCTAAAAAATAATAGAATTGTGAAGATGCTAGAGACATCTACTTGCCACTTACTATGAATCACCATGAAAGTTGTCAACACCTACCATACATCTACACAAAAATTATGAAGAAATATCGACTTACAATGCACTAGTTTCAATTATTCATTGTTTATATTTAAAAATCCTAAAGGATTTGAATGAATTCTCTTAACATCATCACTAATAATTTTCGTCCATATTTATCACCACTTCTTCCTTAAACTTTAATATACGCATATCTTTAAATGTGTAGGATATAAAAAACATATAATCTCTACACTCTAAGCTACACTAGGGAATATACTACTGGAATCAATATGAAATCCTCTCGTATGTATGCCTTCTAATGTAGGGGACATGATTAAAAAACTAGTAAATTACCCAAAACTAACTTAACGAACATTAAGGCAACTATTTCATTAGAAGTGAAGGTTTAAATCAATCTTGTATCCATGAGTTGATTTGTTCTTAAGAGACCCCTTCTAATAATGATGCTTGATAGTCATGGTGATTATTACACTATATAACACCCAAAGAATAAAAATATAAATTGCACCAAAATACCACGTCATAGGTTATTACCAATAATAAGATAGAATAGTCAAAAACCACCACATTGTGTGAATTCAACAATGTTCCCATGCATATTACATAAATGTAGGAAGATTATTTAATAGGTAATATTTTATTACAACACTATTTTACTAAACCAAGACTAATTAACTATTTCTAATACCTCAACTCAAAAATATTTTGATTTTTCTTTGCAACCCATGTGAAAGTAAGTTATCTTCAAATATGATGGCATTAGGATTCTTGAAAGTTGCCCTCTTAATCATTTTTGGAGTATAAAGATGAAAACTTCCTTGATTTCATATATATCGAGGGAAAATCATTTCTCTTACATTATTGATAGATAACAAGAGTTAGAAGTTGGGTTTTTGCACTTATGAGCATCACGAGGCAATGAAGAGGGTTTCATCTATTCCTTTTTTTTTTTTTTTAATTCTTATTGGTTCTTTGCCATATATTATTTTAGTTTAATTAATAAATTCAATCTCTATGTCCATAAGAAACATATATTTAATATAATAGAATTAGAGCTACAAACATAGTATCCCGTTTTTTCTTAAGATGATCAAACTACTTCATTAGTGTATTGAAGGTTTGGATGTGGTATGAGAAGCATGGGAAGAATAGAGGATGTCTAAAGAGGGTGAGAAGTAAGAGGGAATGGAATGGTAGTGGAAGGAAAATCATTCTATAAATGAAGAGTTGTCATAACATGACAAGAGGAATGATATAAGAAATCATTATAGTATTTAA